>NC_083878.1:79680361-79983392 GCF_032452875.1 Bos javanicus
CTGGCATGCTGCGATTCATGGGGTCGCAAAGAGTCGGACACGACTGAGTGACTGAACTGAACTGAACTGAACTGATGGGACCATATGCCATGATCCTAGTTTTTTGAAGTTGTGTTTAAGCCAGTTATTTTACTCTCCTCTTTCACCCTCATTAAGCAGCATTTTAGCTCCTTTTCACTTTCTGTCATTAGAGTAGTATCATATGTATATCTGAGATTGTTGATATTTCTCCTGGCAATCTTGATTCCAGCTTGTGATTCATCCAGTCTGGCATATCTCATGATGTATTCTGCATAGAAGTTAAATAAGCATGGTGACAATATACAGTTTTAACATACTCCTTTCCCAATTTTGAACTAGTCAGTTGTTCCATGTAAGTTCTAACTGTGGCTTCTTGACCTGTAAACAAGTTTGGGAGATGAATATATTTATGTATTCATATATATACATAAATAACTATGAAACACATGGATGGAAATGTACAAGTCTGAATCCCTAGTGACATATTGTATGGTTTACTAAAGAATATGCAATTGAGTCACAGTTGCCAAGTAGTAGAGGTGACTTTCAAGGACAAATTCTGGGACCTTTTTTTTAGTTGTGCTTAAATATTTTAATACATTGAACTTCTTGTGACTAATGTAATATGCATCTGTAAAACAGCTACATCTTAGAAAAATATTCTAAAATATCCAAAACTTGTATCATTTTTGTAATGGAGCACTAGAGTTTGTATTCAGATGCATGTTTCTTCCTTAGAGAATCAGAACTAATAATTATGACACATTTTATATTACAGAACCTATTTCACAATCTATACCATTCTGAGAAAACTGTTAGCAACTGGGGATTTAAGAACAGTAAGATACAAGTTTGATTCTCTGTGGAAGTTCATTAGGCAAAAATATTTTAGATTTGATGGATTTACCATTGGATCAATAATATGTGAATAAAAATGTGCAGGGGGTTTCTTGTTTTCTTACTTCTAAGAAAGGGTCAAAGGAAAAAAAAATATTTCTCCCTGCCCCCGAAGTTGTCAGCTTTCCTCAGTTGGGTTTCTTGTTTGGAACCAGCAGACAAAGAAAATGATATATGTGGCTATTTTCTTAATTCTCTCAAGGGTGGTTATAATCGTACCATTCTAGATGCATAGGAGAAAAGTTGATTCATTATACTCAATATATATGACTTGGGGCATTAAGGCTAAATTCTCTGGAGATCCTGTTGAGAAAGGCTGTATGATGAGTGAGATAATGTTTCCACTGTATTATTCTGGATTTCTTCTCATGAGAAATATTTCCTTATTATTTAAGGTAATTAGAGGTGTGGTTTTCTGAAACTTGCAGCTGAAAGCAATTTAACCTTTATACCATACCATAATAAGTGGCAAATTTCAGTTTACCTCTCTGTTTCCTCACTGATGGACATGGGGTTGTTAAATTAATGTAAGTCAGTAAGTAGGTATTAGCTTGCAAAGAAGTTTGATATCTGTAAACAAATAATTATTCTTAGTTATAAATCGTGCCTCTGTTGTGACTTCCTTTCAGAAGGGTGATAATTTGTTAGCTTCATAAGATCTTGTGGTTTCAAGACATATTTTTCACTATTGGAAAAATAAAATTGACTTGTACTGAGCAGAGTTTGGATGAATAAACCTTTGACATTTAATGATTTAATAACTAGCAATAAAAATTCAATCTCAACAATTTGCTGACTGTTGACAGCAGATGTGTAAACCGGACTTCAATTCATGCATTTGTTGACAGTCCTTCAGAAGCTTAATGATATGGTTGACAAATGTGTATCAAGCACGGGGCAATTTACTTCAGGTAGTCATGCCCTTGGAAGAAGGGCAGGAACAGTGCTTTCTCAGCAAATTTTCTCTCTTGCCTTACTTTGGTGACAACAAGTGACAAGCTATTCCTTGTGGACTGGCCCAGAGTAGGTTCGGGGGTTAGGTGCTGTTTGTTACACAGATTTTTTTTTAAAAGAGCCATTCAATTGATAAGTAATTGCACACAATGCTGGATTTATTTCCACTGAGTCAACTGTAAAATGACTTCATCCCATATGGCTACATTTTGTTTTGAAGAATTCCTGAAAACCAATACAATATTGTAAAGTAATTAGCCTCCAATTAAAATAAATAAATTTATATTTAAAAAAAAGAAAGTGTCTGTCACTCAATCATGTTCAACTCTTGTGACCCCAAGTACTATAGCCCACCAGGCTCCTCTGTCCATGGAATTCTCCAGGCAAGAATATTGAAGTGGGTTCAGTTCAGCTCAGTAGCTCAGTCATGTCCAACTCTTTGTGACCCCATGGACTGGAGCATGCCAGGCTTCCCTGTCCATCACCAACTCCTGGAGCTTACTCAAAATCATGTCCATCAAGTTGGTGATGCCATCCAACCATCTCACCCTCTGTCATCCCCTTCTCCTGCCCTCAATCTTTCCCAGCATCAGAGTCTTTTCCAATGAGTCAGGTCTTCACATCAGGTGGCCAAAGTATTGGAGTTTCAGCTTCAACATCAGTCCTTCCAAAGAACACCCAGGACTGATCTCCTTTAGGATGGACTGGTTGGATCTCCCTGCAGTCCAAGGGACTCTCAAGAGTCTTCTCCAATACCATAGTTGAAAAGCATCAGGTCTTCAGCACTCAGCTTTCTTTACAGTCCAATTCTTACATCCATACATGACTACTAGAAAAACCATAGCTCTGACTAGGCAGACCGTTGTGGGCAAAGTAATATCTCTGCTTTTTAATATGCTGTCTAGGTTGGTCATAGTGTTTCCTCCAAGAAGCAAGTGTCTGAATTTCATGGCTGCAGTCACCGTCGACAGTGATCTTGGACCCCAAAAAGATAAAGTCTGAAACTGTTTGCATTGTTTCCCCATCCATTTGCCATGAAGTGATGGGACCAGATGCCATGATCTTAGTTTTCTGAATGTTGTTTTAAGCCAACTTTTTCACTCTCCTCTTTCACTTTCATCAAGAGGCTCTTTAGTTCTTCTTTGCATTCTGCCATAAGGGTGGTGTCAGCATATCTGAGGTTACTGATATTTCTCCCAGCAATCTTGATTCCATCTTGTGCTTCATCCAGTCCAGCATTTTGCATGATGTACTCTGCATATAAGTTAAATAAGCAGGGTGACTAGATACAGCCTTGATTTACTCCTTTCCCAGTTTGGAGCCAGTCTGTTGTTCCATGTCCAGTTCTAACTCTTGCTTCCTGACCTGCATACAGATTTCTCAGGGGGCAGATCAGATGGTCTGGTATTCCCATCTCTTTAAGAATTTTCCACAGTTTGATGTGATCCACATAGTCAAAGGCTTTGGTGTAATCAATAAAGCAGAAGTAGATGTTTTTCTGGAACTCTCTTGCTTTTTTGATGATATAGCAGATGTTGGCAATTTGATCTCTGGTTCATCTGCCTTTTCTAAATCCAGCTTGAACATCTGGAAGTTTTCAGTTCACATACTGTTGAACCCTGGCTTGGAGAATTTTGAGCATTACTTTGCTAGTGTGTGAGATGAGTGCAATTGTGCGGTAGTTTGAGCATTCTTTGGCATTGCCTTTCTTTGGGATTGGAATGAAAACTGACCTTTTCTAGTCCTGTGGCCACTACTGAGTTTTCCAAATTTGCTGGCATATTGAGTGGAGCACTTTCACAGCATCATCTTCTAGGATTTGAAATAACTCAATTGGAATTTCATCACCTTCACTAGCTTTGTTTGTAGTGATGCTTCCAAAAGCCCACTTGAATTCACATTCCAGGATGTCTGGCTATAGGTGAGTGATCACACCATAGTGGTTATATAGGTCATAAAGATCTTTTTTGTATAGTTCTTCTGTGTAGTCATGCTACCTCTTCTTAATATCTTCTGCTTACGTTAGTTCCATACCATTTCTGTCCTTTATCGAGCCCTTCTTTGCATGAAATATTCCCTTGGTATCTCTAATTTTCTAATTTGAGTGGGTAGCCATTCCTTTCTCCAAGTGATCATCCTAACACAGGGATTGAACCTGGTTTTCCTGCATTACAGACAGATTCTTTAGCGTCTGAGCTACCAGGGAAACCCTAAAGCTAGGGTTATTTAAAGAAGAAATTTTGTAAACATTTTATTGTTTAGGTTATTTATCTCCCTAACTACATACCATTTATCTACTATCTACCTATTTTCTTGATCTATCACCTTAAAAGTGAAATCTGAAGTATCATTTCAACATATATTACAGATATAAATGCTGCATAGATTGAAGTAGGAGTACAGTCACAGATTTGCACCCTTATGTACCTTTCCTAGCTTTCTAATGGTAACTGAGTAGCTCTCAAGAAATGCTTCTTAGAGGATAAATAAAAATATAAACATACTGTTAAAAATATACACTCATCTGATGTAAACCTTCCTTTAGCGTCAACTTGTTGGTTGCAAGATGGGTACAACCCCCACCTAAAACAGATGGGTATAAATGGTGACTTCCATATTTCCTTGTAGAGTTATGACATCATGACTGAGAGCTTGGGGCCATGGACAACAGATGACTCAGCAACAGAGTCATGCAGGTGATCATGATGGAAAGATTTCCCATTACAAGTTTTGAATTCAGAGATTTCATTTAAATCCTGGTTCCATCACTCCCATCGAGTCTGTTACTTAACCAGTATAGTGATCTATTTTGTCATGTGGAAAATATTCATTCATCTCTTAGGTGAATATTTTAAGAGCACTGAAGAGACTTTGGGCCCCATGCTTAATGGGGCCCAAAGCCTCTTCATTGCAAAAGCTGTCTCTCTACACAGCTGTTTTGAAAATGATATGGCATAATATGCATAAGTTGCCTAATCAAAAACCTGGCACAGAAGCAGGAACTTAATGAGAGCTATTATGTTCACCTTATTGGCAAATACAGAACCTGGGCCTTAGAATGAGTATTTAGAAAGCAGGAATTTGGAGACTTTGAAATTGATGATATCATTGAAATAGTCCTCAGTGTTACTCAGATCTTTCATCATTTTTATCCAATGTTGTACTAAAAATTCCATCCAATGAAGTCAGGCAAGAGAAAGAAATAAAAGGCATCCAGATTGGGAAAGAAGTAAAAATTTCTAAACTCATAGACATCATAACCATCTGTATAAAGCATTTGATGAAATCAGATCAGATCAGATCAGTCACTCAGTCATGTCCGACTCTTTGAGACCCCATGAATCGCAGCATGCCAGGCCTCCCTGTCCATCACCAACTCCCGGAGTTCACTCAGACTCATGTCCATCGAGTCAGTGATGCCATCCAGCCATCTCATGTTCTGTCGTCCCCTTCTCCTCTTGCCCCCAATCCCTCCCAGCATTACAGTCTTTTCCAATGAGTCAACTCTTCGCATGAGGTGGCCAAAGTACTGGAGTTTCAGCTTTAGCATCATTCTTTCCAAAGAAATCCCAGGGCTGATCTCCTTCAGAATGGACTGGTTGGATCTCCTTGCAGTCCAAGGGACTCTCAAGAGTCTTCTCCAAAATATACTCACCCCAAAGCTACTAGAATGAGTGAGATTAGTAGTCACAACATCAGTGTACAAGTATTCATTCTATTTATATGTACAAGCAAAGACAATCAGAAATTGAAGCAAATGTACACAATATCTTCAAATTTAAAAAAATATATATATATAAACCTTAGGGATAAATTTGATAAAAGGTGTGCAAGTTCTGTATATTGAAACTTTAAAACATACAGAGAGAGAATTTAAAAGACTTTCAAAGGAAATCCAGAGATATGTTGAGTTCATAACTGGAAAACTGAATATTCTTAAAATGTCAATGTTCTATAAATTGATCTAATAAATTTAATATAATCTTTATTTAAAATACACAGGATTTTTGTTTTGTCTTTAATTTTTCTCTTGGTTTTTAAATAGAGAAGATGATTCTAAAATTCAATAGATTCTAAAACTGATTCTGACATTCAGTAAAAATGTTTTTAGGAGAAATGCTACTACAAGGACCTAGAAGAGACAAAACAACTGCATAAAATTAACAAAGTAGGAAGACTAACACTATTCACTTTAAAAAGTTACCATAAAAGTAATCAGGACAGTGTAATATTGATATAAAGATAGACAAACAGATTAACAGAGAGAAGGTCCAGTAATAGACTCACGCATGTATGGATAACTAAATTTTCCACAAAGGTACAAAAGCAACTCAGTGGAGAAAGAATATTTTTTCAAGAAATTGGAAAACTGTAAGCAATAAAGCTAAGTTTCAATCAATATATCTCACCATGTATAAAAATTAATTCAAAATGAATTTTATACTTTAGATTTAAATGCTAAAACTAAAGAGCTTATAGGTTAAAACAGGAGAATATCTTTATGTTCATAGGTTCATTAAAAGCTTGTTAAATATTACAACAAAAGCATTATTCCTCAAAGAAAACAATCCCTAAAATGGGTTCATCAAAATAAAAATCTTCCCTTTTTGAGACATTATTAAAATAATTTTACAAAGTTACACATTGAAAGAAAACGTTTGTAAATCATATATCTAATAAAGGGATTATATTTAAAATATATGAAGGCGAATAAGCAACTCTATAACAAAATCTGGACAAATTATTTGGACAGACATTCTACCAAAGAAGTGGCATGAATCATGTTAGCCCATGAAAAGATGCTTAATATCAATAGTCATTATGGAAATGGAAATTAAAACCACAATGAATGGTTAAATTGAAAAAAAAATCATATCACATTTTGGAAAGGATATGGAGGAACTTGAACTCTTTTGCAATGCTGATGTGAATGCAAAATGGGACAATCACTTTGCAAAAGTGTTTGGCAGGTTTGTAGTTAAATATGCAGTTATTGTATAATTCAGCTATTCTGCTCTTATACATTTACTCAATAGGAGTGAAACCATATGGCCAAAAATGACTTGTACACAAGTACTCATAGAAACCTTGTTTGTAGAAGGCAAAGGCAAAAACAACCCAGATGACCATCAATAGTTAAATGAATAGACAAATTGTGTCATATTTGTGCAATGAAGTAAATGAAGTACTACTCAAAAATAAAAGAATGAAATATTGATATACTGAACAACATAGATACCACCTCAGAATATGTAATGTAAATGAGAAAAGACAGATCAAATAGAGAATATAGAGTATTACTTCATTTATATAAAATATTAGAATATGCAAACTAACCTGTAGTGACAGAAGGTCTATCTGGATTTGCCTGGGCATGGGAGCAGGAGAGACAGGTTACAAAGGAGTACAAACAAATGTTTGTAGGTGATGGATATGTCATTATCTTGATTGTTATGATGCTTCCATAAGTATATACATATGTCAAAGATATCCAATTATACTATTTATGTCTAGGTTATTTATGTCAATTGTACCTCAATGAAGCTGTTAAAATCATTTATAGTTGTGATGAGTCTTAATAAAGGGGAAGGTGTGAGGGTGTTGTGGGAACATAGGATGTAGCAATATCCTCTAAGCTCCTTCCTAAAGCATCCTTCTAGACTAATAAGGCCAGATATGATCTTGGCACATTTTTTAAAAACAAAGAAGGAATTCACAGCAAGGAAACCGAATGCCAGTGCAATGACTGGACAGAACTTGAAAGAATCGTGAAAAAGCAGAGCATATTTTTTTTTTCAGATTTAACAAAAGGCATGTAAACAGTAACTTAGAGAAAGCATGGTCTTTTTAGCCCATTATGCCATGAAATTATGCTGGAGAAGGCAATGGCACCCCACTCCAGTACTCTTGCCTGGAAAGTCCCATGGATGGAGGAGCCTGGTAGGCTATAGTCCATGGGGTCGCTAAGAGTCGGACACGACTGAGCGACTTCCCTTTCACTTTTCACTTTCATGCATTGGAGAAGGAAATGGCAACCCACTCCAGTGTTCTTGTCTGGAGAATCCCAGGGACGGGGGAGCCTGGTGGGCTTCCGTCTATGGGGTCACACAGAGTCAGACATGACTGAAGCGACTTAGCAGCAGTAGCAGCAGCAGCCATGAAATTAAAAGACACTCCTTGGAAGGAAAGTTATGACCAACCTAGATAGCATATTAAAAAGCAGAGACATTACTTTGCCAACAAAGGTCCATCTAATCAAGGCTATGATTTTTCCAGTGGTCATGTATGGATATGAGAGTTGGACTCTAAAGAAAGCTGAGTGCCGAAGAATTGATGCTTTTGAACTATGGTGTTGGAGAAGACTCTTGAGAGTCCCTTGGACTGCAAGGAAATCCAACCAGTCTATCCTAAAGGAGATCAGTCCTGGATGTTCATTGGAAGGACTGATGCTAAAGCTGAAACTCCAATAATTTGGCCACCTGATACAAAGTGCTGACTCATTGGAAAAGACCCCAATGCTGGGATCTTTGAGGGCAGGAGAAGAAGGGGATGACAGAGGGTGAGATGGTTGGATGGCATCACCGACTCAATGAACGTGGGTTTGGGTGAACTCCAGGAGTTGGTGATGGACAGGGAGGCCTGGAGTCCTACAGTTCATGGGGTCGCAAAAAGTCAGACACAAGTTAGCAACTGAACTGAACTGTTATTACAAAAAAAAACACAAACTTTTCAGTTCCTATTATGTACTGAACATTTTTATAAGCTTTGGGAATATAGACATGAATGAGAGGTATTTAGCAATGATCATATACACAAATAATAAGGAAATATTACTTAAATTATATTAAAAGTTGCCTCCATTATCATTAGTGTTCTGGAAAAAGGTGACCAAACCATCTGGGTTGTATGCAGGGAGATGAAACACCCAGAAAATGGATTCAGCCACGACATTTGGAGATACTGAGCTCAGAACAGCTGATTTAACTTAAGTTCACAGGACATATAGGTGAGACAATGACATTAATTTATGCTGAGAGTGAACATTCCGGAATGGATGAGACATCAGTCATCTGTGCTCTCGCTGACTGGAAACACTAAAATAGTTTTCAGAATTCTGTTTCATAAGCATATGGTCAGAACTGAGAGCAACAGAAATATGATCATTCACCTCTATCTTAGAAATGTTGTTGCTGTTGTTTAGTTGCTAAGTGGTGTCCGACCCTTTGCAACTCCATGGACTGCAGCACACCAGGCTTCCGTGTTATTCACTATCTCATGGAGTTTTCTCATACTCATGTCCACTGAGTCAATGATGTCATCCAAATATCTCATTCTCTATCATCCCCTTTTCCTCCCGTCTTCAGTCTTTCCTAGCATCAGGGTCTTTTCCAATGAGTTGGCTCTTCAACTCAGGTGGCCAAAGTATTGGATCTTCAGCATCAGTCCTTCCAATGAATATTCAGCATTGATTTCCTTTAGGATTAATTGGTTTGATCTTTCTGCTGTCCAAGGGACTCTCCAGAGTCTTCTCTAGACCTGTCAATTCTAAGCTCAGTCCATCTGAGCACTCTTTCCCCTGGACAATGAAGGAGTGACAGATATGCCCTTTTGCTCCCTTTTTCTAAAATCTCCAAGTGCAGCATCCTTTCTTTGTGGGTTTAACTTGTTATAGGTTGAATTGTGTCCTCCCAAATTTCATATATTGAATTCCTAACTCCAGTACCTAGAATATAACTTCATTTGGAAACAGGATTTTTGCAGATAATCAAGTTAAGACCAGGTTATTAGGGTTAGACTCTAACTCAATATGACACACATACAGGGAGAACACCACTGAAGATGAACACAGAGGTCTAGGTGATGCTTCTACAAGCCAAAGAACACGAAAGGTTTCTTGAATACCATTAGAAGCTAGGAGAAAAATCACAGAACAGACTGTCGTCTAGAGCCCTAAAAAGGAAGCAAAGCTCTGGATGCCTTGATCTCAGACTTTCAGTCTCCAGAACTAAAAAGTGAAAGTGTTAGTTGCTCAGTCATGTGTGACTCTTTGCAAGCCCATGGACTGTGGCCCACCAGGCTCCTCTGTCCATGGAATTCTTCAGGCAAAAATATTGGACTGGAGAGGGCAGTCATTCCTTTCTCCAGGGGATCTTCCTCATTCAGGGATCGAACCAAGTTCTCCTGCATTGCAAGCAGATTCTTTACTGTTTGAGCCATCAGGAAACCCACTCTCCAGATTTATGAGAATATAAATTTCTGTTACATCAGCCACTTAGTTTGCACTACTTGTAAGTACATTCTTAGGAAACTAATACACAGATTTTGTTCCATGATATTTGTGAATGTGTATGTCTGAATTTTTCTTTCTGTGTCATAGACCACATACTTAACTAGATTTCTACTCTTCCTGCTTTGGTTTGTAAGATACTCTGTAACCTATAAGGACTTCTGCAGAAATTAAAATCATCCACTCAGATTCCATTTTACCAATTTAGCTCTTAGAGGTGGTGGTGTTTTTCATGCAAAAATTCTATTCTATCACACTTCTATAGGGCTTTGGCATGAGGTACTGCATAGATAATTATCTTATTTTTAATTTGGCTACCCAACCACCTTGTGAGATACACAGAATCCTATTATTCTCACCTTATCTACATTGCATTGCTCACTTGGTCACTGTTAGTGATAGTGTTAGTTGCTCAGTCACGTCCAACTGTTTACAATCCTATGGATCCTAGCCTGCCAGGATCCTTTTCTCTGTCCATGGAATTCTCCAGGCAAGAATACTGGAGTGGGTTGCCATTCCCTTTTCCAGGATCTTCCCAATGCAGGGATTGAACCTGGGTCTCCTGCACTGAAGGCAGATTCTTTACCATCTGAGCCACCAGGGAAACCCTTTGCAGGCATCCTCATTTGCCACATCACAGGCATCCTTATTTTAATTGGCTACAATGACCAAGACTGGAGATTTGAGTTTCAAAAACAAACATAAAAGACAAACTTAAAAACTATACAAGGGGACTTCCCTAGTGGTCCATTGGCTAAGACTTCATGTTCCCAATTCAGGGGGCCTGGGTTTGATTCCTGGTCAGGGAACTAGTTTCTACATGCCATAGCTAAGTGTTCAAATGCTGCAACTAAGAGTTCAAATACTGTAACGAAGGTTAAAGGTCCCATGTTCTGCAACTAACACCAAGAGCAGTTGAAAAAAAATAATAATTAAAAATAAAAACAATACTACACAGCACAGTAACCCAATGAAACAACCCATTCTGTTAAATTTGAATGACTTATCCATAAGCACCTAACCTAATTTAATTTTTATGGAAGTTGTTGAAAGTTCATTATTTCTTTCAATACTTAAAATAACTTGAATAACTAGTGAGGTTTTTATTTACTCACTCAATCACTCACCCACTGATATTTATTAAATGTTTACTCTTTTCTAAGCATGATACTGGGTGCTGTGTATTCAGGAGTGAGCCAAACTAACATGGTCCCCACTCTCTCATTATACCCAGTCTAATGGGGAAATAACATTTAATAAATACATAATTACAAATTCTGATAGATATTAGGAGGAAGAAAAAAAAAAGGGTGGTATAAGAAATGGTAGTATTAAACCAGATGCCTAACTCACCTAGAGCCAGACATCCTGGAATACAAAGTCAAGTGGGCCTTAGGCAGCATCACTATAAACAAAGTTAGTGAAGGTGATGGAATTCCAGTGAAGCTATTTCAAATCCTAAAAGATAATTCTGTGAAAGTGCTGCACTCAATATGCCAGCAAATTTGGAAAACTCAGCAGTGGCCACAGGACTGGAAAAGATCAGTTTTCATTCCAATCCCAAAGAAAGGCAAGGCTACAGAATGCTCAAACTACTGCACAATTACACTCATCTCACACCCTAGCAAAGTAATGCTCAAAATTCTCCAAGCCAGGATTCAACAGTACATGAACCATGAACTTCCAGATGTTCAAGCTGGATTTAGAAAAGGCAGAGGAACCAGACATCAAATTGCCAACATTTGTCAGATCTTTGAAACAGCAAAAGAGTTCCAGAAAAACATCTACTTTTGCTTTATTGTCAACGCCAAAGCTTTTTACTGTGTGGACCACAACAAACTGTGGAAAATTCTTAAAGAGATGGGAATACCAGACCATCTGAGCTTCCTCCTGAGAAATCTGTATGCAGGTCAAAACGCAAAAGTTAGAACTGGAAATGGAACAACAAACTGTGTCCAAATCAGGAAAGGAGTATGTCAAGGCTGTATATTGTCACCCTGCTTATTTAACTTATATACAGAGTACATCATGCAAAATGCTGGGCTGGATCAAACACAAGCTGGAATCAAGATTACTGGGATAAGTATCAATAACCTCAGATATGCAGATGACACCACCCTTTATGGTAAAAAGTGAAGAACTAAAGAACCTCTAGATAAAAGTGAAAGTGGAGAGTGAAAAAGTTGGCTTAAAACTCAATGTTCAGAAAACTATCATTTAGTCTGGCCCATCACTTCATGGCAAATAAATGGGGAAACAGTAGAAACAGTGTCAGACTTTATTCTTTTGGGCTCCAAAATCACTGCAGATGGTGATTGTAGCCATGAAATTAAAAGACACTTGCTCATTGGAAGAAAAGCTATGACCAACTTAGACAGCATATTAAAAAGCAGAGACATTACCTTGCCAACAAAGGCCCATCCAACAGTCATGTGTGGATATGAGAGTTGGACCATAAAGAAAACTGAGGACTGAAGAATTGATGCTTTTGAACTGTGGTTCGAAAGACTGTGTTGGAGAAGACTCTTGAGAGTCCCTTGGACTGCAAGAAGACCCAACCAGTTCATCCTAAATGAAATTTTTCCTGAATATTCATTGGAAGGATTGATGCTGAAGCTGAAGCTCCAATATTTAGGCCACCTATTGTGAAGAACTGACTCATTGGAAAAGACCCTGATGCTGGGAAGGATTGAAGGCCAGAGGAGAAGGGGACAACAAAGGTTGAGATGGTTGGAAGGCATCACTGACTCAATGGACATGAGTGTGAGTAAACTCTGGGAGTTGTCAATGGGCAGGGAGGCCTGGCTTGCTGCAGTCCATGGGTTTACAGAGTCGTACATGACTGAGCGACTGAACTGAACTGAAATGAACTGAGTGGTTTATATTTTTAGTGCATGTATTAGTCAGAACTCCTTTAGTTATAGCTGAGAGAAAGCTTTCACCTGGGAGAAAACGCAATAACACAAGGGAAAGGATTAGAAAGTTAGGAAGAACAATGACACCAGCCTTTAGGAGCAACTGAATCTGAGGACTCTGAATGTTTGGTGCTGATATCATTATCCTTGATTTCCACTTCTCTTGCCTACTTTTCTCTGTGTAGCTTCTTTTGCTTCTATTACAAATGTCCTTTCTCTATTCTGGTACTTCTGGGCTTCCATCTTCAATTGAAGCTGTGCAGAAAAGGGCCTTCCTTATTAGTTTTTGTTCCTTGGTAGAAAAAGTCCCTAGGAAATACTCCAGTGAACTCAGCATGAGCATTTTATGGGAGGGTAAACAATGCTAAGAGGGAATGTGTATAGCCACCACTTAGCTTTAAAAAAATCCTCCTTCCAATGCAGAAGACATGGGTTCGATCCCTGGGTTGGGAAGATTCCCTGGAGGAGAAAATAGCAACCCACTCCAGTATTCTTGCCTGGAGAATTCCATGGACAGAGGAGCCTGATGGGCTACAGCTTTGGGGGTTGAAAAGAGTTGTATACGACTGATCACGTACACACATACCACGTACCTTAAATAGTTTTCGCTGAAGTATTTAAAAATTTCCTTCAAAAAGTTAAGTAGCAACTGTTAGCAAGCAATAAAAGATAGGGCTACAAGGTATGTACATCCCATCTGTGCAGAAACTGGCTAGTGTCTCATTGCTTTGGCCTCTACTCACTACCGGCCAGTGTTTCTTGGTCTCTATTAGCTTTTGGTTAATTTTTGCAAAGCTGATAGCAGGTCTGGAGCAACACAGAGTATAATGCTCCTCGTGGTCTGGTGGGAGTTGGGCATATATGCTAATTAGGAGCCTGGGCTGTCTGGATGCCTCTCATTCAGATGATGGCTTCTGACTGCTGACAACAAAAGGTACATTAACTGCTACATCATTGGGTATACGTGCTGTTTGTCACTCTTTATGAACACATTCATAAATTTCTGTACATTCTAAAATATGTTCATATACTGGGGTATAGTACATGTTTATCTCTTTTAAGAGAAATAGCCATTAACTTACCTGTAACAGAGTAAACATGTTTAAAGCTTGACATTTGTGGAAAATGTGTTTACAGTCACAGACTCATGTTGGGCAGAAAAGCTATTTATCACTTGCAAGTTTAGAAAGCAAATTTTTATTCATCTCTATTAAACTGTGGCATGAGAACAGTCATAGCCAAGAGGAGGCTAAGGAAATAGGACAATTAAATGAAATGTAGTGTTCTCAGTGGGATCCTAGGATATACAAATGATATGAAGCAAAAGCTAAGAAAGCCTGAACATAGTGTGGACACTGGTTAAGGCTAATGTGTCACACTGTCAATTAATTGTAACCATAGCAACATAAAACAATAATAAAGGGGAAAACGAGGTAAGGGTATATGGGAACTGACTGTACTGTCTTTCAGGCTTTTTGTAAATCTAAAGCTGTTCTAAATTTCAAAATGTTTACTTAAAATCTAGGATGAGACATTCTTTGCAAAATTTTATTTTACATATCACAGTGAATATTGTACCCATTCCTGCGGAATCATCAGTCAGAAAGAATAGATTTTATGAAAAGGAGAAAATATGGGAGAGGTGCTCTGGAGTCCACAAAAGAGTAGCGACTGCATTTGGTTAGAGTCACTGGTATTAGAAGGGCTTCCCAGGTGGCCTTAGTGATAAAGAACCCACCTGCCAATGCAGGAGATATAAGAGACGTGGGTTCGATCCCTGGGTCGGAAAGATCACCTGGAGGAGGGCACAACAACCCACTCCATTATTTTTGCCTGGAGAATCCCATGGACAGAGGAACCCAGTAGGCTACAGTCCATAGGGTTGCAAAGAGTAAGACACAATTAAAAGCAACTTATCACACACACATTGGTATTTGAAGCCTGGATTTACCAAATACCTTGATGTATTTTGCTAGTAATTGTTCCTGGCGCATGGCTAAACCATAATTTCTCAATGATGAACTGAAGAACAGAACTTGAGATTTTAAAAGATGGCATTGAATATATACATATTGTCTTTTATTTAAATTTCTGACTACATCGATTTCCAGAAGGCTTAATTACTCTCCTTTTCCTTAAATGTATCTTTCCCCATGGCCCTCTTACTCTCCTTTCCTCCCCTCCCATCCTTCCTCTTCCCTTTTTTCCCACTCTTGCTTCCACACTATTGAGCATCCACTCTGTTCCAGACACTGTGCTGATGAGGGACATACAAGTAACACACCCCCTAGTGGGAGAGAGATGTGCAAATGAATTTTCTCTCCCCTGGCTGGATATTAGCAAGGAGAGACTGGCTGAACTGGCCACTGCAGAGAAAGCCTGCTATGAGGTGGCGAAAGTCAGGAGGCTCACATCTACAGGGGGGTGTGTGAGACCCCGGGCAAGTCCATCCACTCCCATGGCCTCAACTTTCTTGGGGGGTCATGAGATGAAGGTGCTTCCAGCTTAACTTGTGGTCTTTGATTACTAAGGTGTGGGGCTCTTTAAGAAAGATTTGCTTCAGATAATATTTAAAGGTTTCTAATTCTCTAAGGATTGGCCAAGGAGGGTTTTCCTGTTTTTCCAAGCTGCCCTGCATAACATATTATACTGTCCAGAAATGATGTTTAAAGTTTCAATAGCTTCTGGTTCTCTGGGCCACATCACCTTGCAGTTGCCCTCAAATTGTTTCTGAATCACGTTTCCTCTGGCATGAAGCAGGAGCCCTCGGTTCACATTACGCCTTACAATGTACAGCGCTCTCACCCTGCTACAGAGAAGCTTTAATGTCAGAATGAAAAATGATAAAGCATAAATGAAATAGCAACCACATGTTCTCTGCAGCGTGGCCCTGAGTCTGCGTGGCCTTTCGAAGCAGGGAGCAAACCACCTTTGCCTCACTCAGTAACAGAGATAGGGTCTGCCAAGTTTGGCAATGGAGGGGGGGTGGGGGGTGGGCAGGGAAGGCTGTCTTCATAATCTGTCTTCATAGTCCCCAACCTCGGGTGACCTGAGTCAAGGAAGGGTTGTCTAACTGGTCAGAGCCACTCCATTGTTTGCTGAGAGTAGTATAGCAAGAGAGAGAAGGGCTTAATGAGATGGACCCAGAGGATTGGATTCCTGTATCAGTTCTATCAGCATGCCCAGTTGATTCTACATCTTAATTATCAAACTTCCCCTTCATTTCTAGCCCGGTGTAGTATTCTCAACTGAATTCTGGTGGCATTCTCGGATTGTCTTATTACTGAAGTCTTGTCCCATTTCCATCTATTCACCATGCTGCAGGTAAAGTGATATATTAAAACAACAACAACTAGCTTCAATTACGTAAGATGAGCAAGTTCTGGAGACTTAATGTACACTGGTGTGGCTACTATAGCTAACAATATCACATTGTATACTTGGAATTTACTAAAAGGGTAGATCGTATGTGTTCTTACCACACACACACACACACACACACACACACACACTCTCTCTCTCTCTCTCTCTCTCTCTCTCTCTCTCACACACACACACACACAAGAGAGGAAATGACAACCATGTGAGGTGCTGGGTATGTTAATTAGCTTGAATGTAGTGATTATTTCATAATGGATATATATATATGGAAACATCAAGTTGTATATCTTCAATTTACACAATTCCTATTTGTCAATTATACTTTAATTATACTTTTTACTCAGTAGTTAAGAATCCACCTGTCAATGAAGAAGATGTGGGTTCTATTTCTAGGTCAGGAAGATCCTGTGGAGAAGGAAATAGCAATCTATTCCAGTATTCTTGCTGGGAGAAGCCATGGACAAAAGAACTTGTGGTCTATGGGGTTGCAGAAACCCAGACATGACTTGGCCACTGAACAACAACAAAGCCAAAAATATATGTAAAATTCCTCTTTTTGTTCCCTCATGATTAAGCAAGTCTAACCTTCTTAAAACAACTTGAAGTTTCCTTTGTGATCTTGCTTCTCATCTTCTAAGACCCTCTCCAGACACATCCACTTTACATCTTAACAAACTACACACAGCTTCTGGCACACACCATGCCCAAGGACACTTGCCCTAGCCCATGACTTTTCTCCAACCTGTGAAGTCCTCACCTCATAATTGACTGTTTGGGCGATTAGTACCCAGGACTCAATTCAGATATTGTATTTTCCATTAAGTCTGTCTGATAACCATTCCAGGAAAGTTAGGACTCCTATAGGCCCTTGTATATACCTTTATTACATAATTTATAAAATTTCATGCTGTAAATATTTATTTTCAATTTTGCCCCACATCTCCTACATTGGCAGGCAGCTTCTTTACCATTGAGACACCAGAAAAGTCCACGACTGCTTGTATTCATCCTCAAAGCTAGGACAAGCTCTGAAACATAGTCTCTACAAAAATATGAATGAATAAATCTATGAATAAATGATCTATATAAACTTTAGGTTTAAAATGGCCTTTGGTTAGCGGTCCCTGGATGTCATTGAATTTTCATTGTCTCCAAGGGGTGAGTTTGATATGCCATCCCCATAACTTTCATCCCGACATCAGCTTCAAAAACTAGATCTGAAGCTCATCCATAACTTTCATCCTGACATCGGCTTCAAAAACTAGATCTGAAGCTCATCCTATTTCCAAAATCTTGGAAAAATTTCCACTTACCATAAGTCTCACAAAAAATGTATCAGGAAAGATAACTTAGGACTATTCTTGCTATGCTTCTAGAGAAGAGTGAGCTGGCTGGCATGAAAAAAAAAAAAAAAGTAGAATGATCTTTTGCCCCTACACCTGTATTTGCAAATCGATTCAGGGAATGGAAGTTCTGGAAAATATAAACACTGTCCTTCTCCTAAAACAGTACCTGCTTTTTGAGTCCAACATACTCTTGCCACCACTTCTCCACCTCTTTCATTAGGCTTTTCCTCCCCGAAACCATTTGGAGGTGACATTTCTCCTCACACAGTTGGCAGGGGCTGTTCATGGGTATGAGTGGAGAGGGCTGTGTGGGCAGAAAGGGGCAGAGAGTTACGATTAGAGATGGAATGTGTTATCATTGGACCTAGAGGCTCTGGAAGTGCAGGGATCTCAACTGAGCTCAAGATGGAACTGGGAGCTGGGATGCCATGTATGCAGAGTTCAAGATTTTTTCTTTATCTTTCAGAATTTTCATTAAAGAAAAGGATGTGTGGAAAGGTGATATTTTGATAAGATTCTTGGTAGGATTTCTTTTTTTTTCCCTTTAGTAATGAACAATTTCTATTTTCAATACTTAAGATGCATTCTTTAAATATAAAATAGACATTTTTCAAGTTTTTTATTTTATATTGGGGAACAGTTGATGCTAGTTTTGGGTGTACAGCAAAGTGATTCAGTTATACACATACATGTATCTATTCTTTTTTCAATTTTTATCCCAATTAGGTTGTTACATAACATTGAGCAGAGTTCCCTGTGCTATTTGGTAGGTCCTTGTTGATTATCCATATCCATTTTAAACAGAGCAGTGTATACACGTCCATTCCAAACTCCCTAACTACCCCTTTCCCCACTCTTCTTACCTGGTAACCATAAACTTATTCTCTAAGCTTGTGAATTTCTTTCTGTTTTGTGAATAAATTCAGTTGTATCATTTATTTTTAGATTCCACGTTTAAATGATATGATATGATATTTCTCTTTCTCTGTTTGACTGGCAGTTTTGTTGTTCAGTCACTCTTTTGTGTCTGACTCTGAGACCGCTTTCCCCCTGGAAGAAAAGCTATGACCAACTTAGAGAGCATGTTAAAAAGCAGAGACATTACTTTACCAACAAAGGTCTGTCTAGTCAAAACTATGGTTTTTCCAGTAGTCATGTATGGATGTGAGGGTTGGACTATAAAGAAAGCTGAGTGCTGAAGAAGTGATGCTTTTGAACTGTGGTGTTGGAGAAGACTCTTGAGAGTCCCTTGAACTGCAAGGAGATTTAGCCAGTCCATCCTAAAGGAAATCATTCCTGAATATTCACTGGAAGGACTGATGTTGAAGCTGAAACTCCAATCCTTTGGCCACCTGATGCGAAGAACTCACTCATTGGAAAAGACCCTGATGCTGGGAAAGATTGAAGGCAGGAGAAGGGGATGGCAGAGAATGAGATGGTTGGATGGCATCACCGACTTGATGGACAAGAGTTTGAGCAGGCTCCAGGAGTTGGTGATGGACAGGGAGGCCTGGTATCCGGAAGTCCATGGCTTAGCAAAGAGTCAGACATGACTGAGCGACTGTACTGAACTGAACTGACTTTGTACACCAGGGACCGCAGCATGCCAGGCTTCCCTGTCCATCACCAACTCCTGAAGCTTGCTCAAACTCATGTCCATTAAGTCGGTGATGCCATCCAACCATCTCTTCCTTTGTTGTCCCTTTTTCCTCCTGCCTTTAATCTTTCCCAACATCAGGGTCTTTTCTTACAGCTTAATATCATTGAAAACAGGCAGTTTAAACTTTGAGACTGGTGGGGGGGCAGTTATTCTGGCACTATTGTGCTTGGGGGAGGGGGCTTTTCTAGCTATTCACTATCAGGAAGAGAAGTTCTAGAATGGTCTTCTTGGTAAGTCAGAGGCCAAGTCAAAGCTTTGAGAATCCAGGAGCTCATTTCTTTTCAGCAGGTCTACAGGGCATCTAAATCAGCAGAGAGGGCTTCTCTGGTGTCTCAGTGGTAAAGAATCTGGCTGTCAATGCAGGAGACACGGATTTGATCCCTGGGCTGGAAAGATCTCACGTGCCGCAGAGCAACCAAGTCCATGTGCCACAATTATTGAGCCTGTGCTCTCGAGCTGGGGAGCCACAAATGCTGAATTCCCACACTGAGACTACTGAAGCCCATGTGCCCTAGAGCAACGAGAGAAGCCGCTGCAATGAGAAGCCTGTGCACCACAACTAAAGAGTAGTCCCTACTCGCTACAACTAGAGAAATGCCCTTGAAACAAAGACCTAGCACAGTCAATGAATATATAAATTAAAATTTTTAAAAGATCAGCAGATAAAGATGAATGTGACTGTGGTCTTCTGGCCTCTGCTGTGCTCAGTTCTCAGGTCAGAGTTGAAGGAAAAGTTAGCTTTCCCGGAGAGAGTCCTCTCCGATTCCTTTCCCTCTCAATCTGCCCACAGATCGGCTTCGTGCCTTAAAGGTCCCAGAGCCTCAAAATAAAGCCCAGGACTTGTATTTGTCAAAGAAGGTAAGACTAGCCGAATGAACAGCTAAACAGAAATTGAAGCGTTTTTTTTCTTTATCCAAGGGCAAGAGAAAATGTCAGAGGCTTTTCGTTTCACACCCACAGAATATAATATAGTTGCAGACATCTGGAAATTTCTAAATTGAAACACACAAAATATATATGTTCAATTGTGTGAGAATAAACAGACTGTAGCCCAGAGCACGTCTCTGCAGCACCTCTGAATGTTGCTAATTGAAATATATTGTAAAGACACTGAGCCACAATGTGGGGGATGGGGGCAGTGGTCCTATGAAGGGTAGAATGGAATGAGGTATGGAAAAGACATGAACTTGATTATGGGCCCCATAAAGTTTAGAAACAGGAAACTTAGACATAGATGGGCAACACAGTGCCAAGCACTGAACCAGTAGATAATTTGGTGGATGACTGCAAATGGCACTCTGACTCTTCATGCTACTGATGATAAATACAATGAACTTTCTAAAGAGAGAAGGACAATGATTGGTCATTCTGTTGGAAAGCTACTTGGAGATGGCTGGCTATTCCAGACAGTCAGGTCAGTTGGTGGCTGGCTACATTTCTTTAGATCCTATATTTCAATTTGACTTCTGTCTTTAGTGTCCCAGTCAGAGGGCTCATGATACATACAGCTGAGGCTGGAATTGGTACCCTGAGCTACTGGACAGATGCAAATATGCAGAAGCTCTAGACTTTACAATTTCAGTCTTTTCACAAGCTCCTCAGTCTTCCTTGTGGAATCCATATATGGGGCTGGAAGCAAGATCATTTCTTTGCAGAAGCAAGACAAAATTCTTCTGAGGATATTCTTGGGCCGAGGTTCCCAAACTGTGTGCCGAGGTGCCCTAGCATGCTGCAGCAAATACACAGGGGTTCAGTAGACAATTTGCATTTTTAATTAAAAAATAATATCAAGGGAAGCGTAATGACACTGAATCTGTTGCACAGCATGAGGACTACTGACTCAACGCAGGGCATGGTTTCAACACAACCTAGATTTGCAAAGCTAGGTTTTTGGTCCTTGTGTGTGTGCTAAGTCATCAGTGGTATCTGACACTTTGCGACCCCATGGACTGTAACCCGCCACACTCCTCTGTCCATGGGATTCTCCAGGCAAGAATACTGGAGTGGGTGGCCGTGCCCTCCTCCAGGAGATCTTCCCAACCCAGGGATCGAATCCATACCTCGTATGTCTACAGCTTTGGCAGACAGGCTCTATACCACTAACGCCAAAGTGAGCACTGTATGAAAATCACCATGGAGCAGCACGTAAGAGTGGAGGCATCCAAGCTGATTCCCAGTTCCGTGAGGTCACACAGGGCTCAAAAAGCACACATATCTCGCTGGTGAGTAACTGAGCTTTTGAAAGAAATGAAATAAAATGTTTTTTTTTTTTTTCCTTTTTTCTCTTCAGTTTTATACAGTACAATATGTATGCATATTTTAAATGCTACTAAATTGTTTTTTTTTGTTTCCTACTCATTGTATTTTTTTAATATAAATTTATTTATTTTAATTGGAAGCTAATTACTTTACAATATTATAGTGGTTTTGCCGTACATTGACATGAATCCACCATGGGTGTACATGTGTTCCCCATTCTGAACCCCCCTCCCATCTCCCTCCGCATCCCATCCCTCAGGGTCATCCCAGTGCACCAGCCCCAAGCACCCTGTCTCATGCATCGAACCTGGACTGGCGATTAGATTCAATACTTGTTTCAATGCCATTCGTTTCAATACATGTTTAAATGCCATTCACCCAAATCATCCCACCCTCGACCTCTCCCACAGAGTCTAAAAGACTGTTCTATACATCTGTGTCTCTTTTGCTGTCTCGCATATAGGGTTATCATTACCATCTTTCTAAATTCCATATATATGCATTAGTATACTGTATTGGTGTTTTTCTTTCTGGCTTACTTCACTCAGTATAATAGGCTCCAGTTTCATCCACCTCATTAGAACTGATTCAAATGTATTTTTTTTAATGGCTGAGTAATATTCCGTTGTGTATATGTACCACCACTTTCTTATCCATTTGTCCGCTGATGGACATCTAGGTTGCTTCCATGTCCTGGCTATTATAAAGAGTGCTGCTATGAACATTGGGGTACACATGTCTCTTTCAATTCTGGTTTCCTCGGTGTGTATGCCCAGCAGTGGGATTACTGGGCCGTATTGCAAGCAACTCCTGCAGCTCAATTCCAGAAAAACAAATGACCCAATCAAAAAATGGGCCAAAGAACTAAACAGACATTTCTCCAAAGAAGACATACAGATGGCTAACAAACACATGAAAAGATTCCCAATATCACTCATTATCAGAGAAATGCAAATCAAAACCATAATGAGGTACCATTTCACGCCAGTCAGAATGGCTGCTATCCTAAAGTCTACAAGCAATAAATTCTGGAGAGGGTGTGGAGAAAAGGGAACCCTCTGACACTGTTGGTGGGAATGCAAACTAGTACAGCCACTATGGAGAACAGTGTGGAGATTCCTTAAAAAACTGGAAATAGTATTAAATTGTTATGACATAAATTTGTATTAAGTTATTTGCACCTAATTACTTAATAAATGGAGATGTTGAGATATTGGGTATTTCTTCTGGTCTAGGGATACCCTGAAAACATTTTTGAGTCACTAAAGGTACTGTGATCTAAGAAAGCTTGAGACCGTCTTCCCTAGGCAAAGATGGCTGGAGATTTTGTGAAAGTACAATCCACAAGCCTCCTATTTCTAGCTTAGGCTTAGACCTGAGGGGATAAAGGAAGTAACTCGCTCCAGTGGGTACCCACTCAATATTTGTTCATGAATATTTTCTCCTAATATTTATTGAAATAGGCAGTAAAAAATAAGTATATTATATAATTCTGCATGCCTGCCTGCTAAGTCACTTCAGTCGTGTCTGACTCTTTGTGGCCCTATGGACCATAGCCTGCCAGGCTTCTCTGTTCTTGAGGTTCTCCAGGTAAGAATACTGGAATGAGTTGCCATGCCCTCCTCCAGGGAATCTTCCCAACACAGGGATGGAACTCGCTTCTGTTATATCTCCCCCATTGGCAGGCAGATTCCTTACCACTACCACCACTTGGGAAGCCCTGTATAATTCTCATGATGCCCCAGTGAATGGGCATCCTATCTAGTATTATATTTTACAGATGAGTGAACCAAGGCTCAGAGAAGTTAAGTAAGTTTTTAAGTCACACAGTTAGTATATGTTATTTGAACCCGTAAGGTTTTGATTTGAAACTCATACTATTTCTGCTACACCACACTTCCGCAGGGTGGATGGATGGCTAGGTGGTAGATGCCTGGACAAATCAAAGATCTAACATTTCTAAACAAAGGGGATAGAGAGGAAACGCCAAATGCCACAGGCTTGTGGAGAAAGCTGGACAGTATAGGCCCTTGTGCGAAATCAAATATATCAATTAATCACTTTTCATTAGAGACTGAGCAAGTAAACCCAGAATTCCAGATAAATCTACACTGACTTTTGCAAATTTATCTTTTCTTTTGCATTTTGAAAGACTATATCCTCTCTTGTGTGCATCTTGAGTTGTTCAGTCATGTCCAACTCTTTTCGGCCCCGTGCATTGTAGCCCACCAGGCTACTCTATCCATGGGATTTTCCAGGCAAGAATACTGGAGGGGGTTGCCATTACCTACTCCAGGGATCTTCCTGACCCAGGGATCGAACCTGCATCTCCTGCATTGGCAGGCAGATTCTTTACCACTGAACCGCCTGGGAAGCCCCATATACTCTCTTACCATATGGTTAATTCTTAATGACTTACTAAAGTCACAGGCTGATTCAAATTCAAAGATGATAGCCCTTTAGCTTCTGCATCTCCTTCACCTATCCAGTATGTTCATAAACCACTAGCCCAAATACTTGGGATGTTTCAGATAGTCCTGCCTCAATCGAGAATATCTATTTGCATAATATATTTAGATATTAAATTTCCAATGCTTTAAAAAAGAAAACTTCTGAGCACAAGAATGTTTTCCCTTAACCCCATTTGTTTTAAAGGAGAAAGAATGAAAGAGAAAAAAGAAATGCATTATGTTTTACATAAAGGAAACAGCTCCAGGCAAACCTTACTAAATATTTTAATGGTTTAAACATTCATTTTAGCAAGTTTTCTTTAATTTTCTTAACTTTGTTCCTTTTGAACTAGCTCAACCTTCATGTTTAATCCTTGGAGCTTTCAGGGAACAGCTCACAGAAAGTTCTATACACAAATATAACAAACATTTCAAATAAAGCACAGTGCATAAAACAGAGAACAGGAGAACTCTGACAACAGCTGCTAGATTTAACACTAATAGTTTTGAAAGATTTTGGCTTGAAGGTTAAGAGTATCTCATGACAATAAGCAGGCTTTGTATATAATGTCAACAGTCCTTTTGCAACATGTCCACTTTTAATTTATTCTTTTTCATTTGTATAAGACAAATAATATAATTATGGATGTCTGGTTCATGACATTGAAGTTTAAAAAAAAAGTCCAAAATCAATCATGTTTTTTAAGAATAACAAATTTGAAAAACCTCTGGCCCGGATGCCTGGTAATAGCTATAGTTTGGTCCAAACGTGATAATATGCTTTGAATCTGTATGCATTTATTTAATTCATATTAGCATTTGGTGAATCGATGGTTCTGCATATGTGGAAATGATTTAATCTTCCTTCCCATTTGCTTCTCCAGGGATACCATGACTGATAATGAGTCTAGAGTTGGGAGGGGTGGATACAAGAAACTCCCTCGCACAGCACAGACCAGGGACATTAGAAAGTTTTCAGAATCAACCACTGGCTTGCCCCAGTAAAGACCCTGGAACCATACCTGGCATTTCAGAGAGTGTTTTATACCATACACGCATCCATGGAGAAGCACTTGTACATAACACGTACATATGCTTAGACAATTTTATAGATATTACCATTCATAGATAATGCCATTCAAGGCTTTGCTTAAGGTATCAAGAAACCTCCAGAAGCCTCAGGAGGATGCTATGTGATGGAGCAGATGGGTAGAAGACACAAAATAAAAGAGGCACAAAGCCAGACTGCTGTATGGGAGGCACATGAATCTGGAGTGTGGCTTTCAGGAGGAAGGGCTCCACAGGGTTGATGGTAAGCTCCCTCCCCTTGAGAACACACAAGTCGCCAGCGAAGACCCAGGTCAGGCCAGGCTGTTAGTGGCAAGAGCTGGCTCCTTTGTATGCTTATGTTAAAGGCCATCCCCTCTCTTTTCACATCTAGCTTGGCTTAGGCTACAGATGTCAGGTCTGGTTTCTGCAGCCCAGGGTCCAGATCAGGTGAGGAGACAAGGCACACTCACAATCCTTGGATCCTGCTGCCAAGGGCATGCCTTGGCCTTGAACACTGTTCTCTAGAAGAAATATCTACAGCAAAAGCGACAATACTAACCACAGTGATAATGCTCCTGAGGATGTTCTCTGTAACAGGCACTGTAAGAGCTGGCTTACTGACACGTCCTTCCTGATTTCTCTCCACTCTTTTATGAAGCAGGTATTCTTTCCCCCATTTTGCACATACAAAAACTGAGTTAATTTTCCCAAATGCATGATAACTTCAGAACTCAGAATTTTTCATTAAAGCAAATGTACTATAACCCATCCTTCTTCCCTACAGAAAAATGCTGAGGATTGAACACATGATCTCAGCTGACCATGGTGTGACTTTTTTCCTGGTCACAGTGCCTTCCTCTGTCCCTCCCTTCTGAGTTCTTGAAAGCCCCATGCTCACAATCTTCACCTTTTTCTGTATCTTTCTATCCAGTGGTGCTTTCTTCATGTGATGCATAGGCACCTGCCCCCTTGCCTCAACCTTGAAACCCTTGTAACTTTTACTTTCAAATCTCAGTATGTTTACTTGAGCCCCCACCCTGCCACACACATGCACATGCGTGCACACACACACACATACACGCATGGATGCACTAGTCTATGCTAAACTCTGATAGCTCATTAAAGCACCAAATATCAGTGCAGAGACCACAGGCATCATAAACCTCAACACCCTTATTTTACTAAGTATGCTGAGGTCCAGGGACTGAAGAAAGGTTAAAGAAGACATGAAAGGGAACTGTCTTTGCTCTGCAGATATTCTGAGAGTCCTTTATTTTTTTGTGCAGGACCATGTTTGCTCCAGGAAATAAAAAGAACGATCCTAAGATTCATGTCCTCATGGGCCAACAGTGGAGGTTAGGAGGTAGCCAGAAGAACGGGCACTGGTGGCTCAGTGTGAGATGGACCCCTCCTGGGATAAGTGTTTTGGGTGGCAGGGGTGGAAGGGGAACACTGGTACCTGTAAAAAGCCTGTTTCCCAAATCTCCTGCTCCCCAGTCTTGTGATTAAGTAAAAATGTAATAAAATGGCAGGCACCCATGATCAATTGTTGTAGAAATGGATTGTAAAAGTGGAGGCCATGTGCTTTCTTATTTTTCAGTCAAATAAAGATGAGAGTTGGAGTATCTGAAGCTCAAACCTTGAGAAGTGCATGTGGCCTGTTTCCACAGCACAGAGGAATTCCCTATTTTACACGGAGCTTATCCTTCTGCACTAGGTGCTTACTGAGGATGGGACGATCTCTTTTGTACTGCACACCTGGTTTTAGCACAGGCCCTACCTAGTATACAGACTTTACTTTGGGGGCTCCAAAATCACTGAACATGGTGACTGCAGCCATGAAATTAAAAGACACTTGGTCCTTCGAAGAAAAGTTATGATCAACCTAGACAGCATATTAAAAAGCAGAGACATTACTTGCCAACAAAGGTCCATCTGGTCAAAGCTGTGGTTTTTCCAGTAGTCACCTATGGATGTGAGAGCAGGACTATAAAGAAAGCTGAGTGCCAAAGAATTGATGCTTTTAAACTGTAGTGTCAGAGAAGATTCTTGAAAGTCCCTTGGACTGCAAGACGATTCAGCCAGTCCATCCTAAAGGAAATCAGTCCTGAATATTCTTTGGAAGGACTAATGCTAAAGTTGAAACTCCAATACTTTGGCCACCTGATGCAAAGAACTGACTCATTTGAAAAGACCCTGATGCTGGGAAAGATTGAAGGCAGGAGGAGAAGGGGATGACAGAGGATGAGATGGTTGGATGGCATCACCGACTCAATGGACACGAGTCTGAGTAAACTCCAGGAGTTGGTGATGGACAGGGAGGCCTGGCATGCCGCAGTCCATGGGGTTGCAAAGAGTTGGACATGACTGAATGACTGAACTGAACTGAACAGAGTACACAGAAAGTGTTCAAGGTAAGTGTATTAAAGGATCAAAGAGCCACTTAGATGAGAAACTCCACACTGGCAGAAGCTCTGTCTCTTTAATCACCCTGTGGTTCTACAATGACACCCATGGCAGTGCACACAGGCCTGGACTCCCAGGCACTGGGCTTCCATGAATCCATGCCTCTGTTCCCCTAAGTAACCAGGACTCTGTCATCTCAGGCACAGAGGTCTCACTCAACCTACCTTTTTACCACAGTTTGAAGCACAGACAAGCCACTAAATGACCAAGACCTTAACCTGGTCACAGAATGAGCTTCAGTGCAGAGCAAAACTCCATCAAGTTCAGACCTCCTAAGTGGTATGATGTGGTATCATGATGCTTGGGTTATCAGCCTAGCTCTGTCACTAGCCACATGTGGGACACTCTCCCTTGATGTCCAAGCATAGTAAGATCAAACTGTGGGGAAGGTGGTGTCTTCATTCTCATTTTGCTCTAACATCCCATGGTTATACCCTAGATCAGATAATAGGAGGCTACCTGCTCCTTGGAGGTGGCGAGTAGCATGAAAACCCACCCAAACCCCCACAACACTTCACCCTGAGATGTGAGTGACTTAGAATATTTTGATGTGTGGGAATTTGGGAAACACATCCTTGCAAAAGAGATTCCCCTACACACACAGGTGAGGGGCCAGTTCTCACGAGGCTAACATCCTGGTGTGCTGCAGTCCATGTGGTCACAAAGAGTCAAACACAACTTTGTGACTGAACAGCAATATCCATGATGAAGACGTGAGAAATTTAAGAGCTCTTCTGAGGTCATTTGAAAGGAAACTCATCAAGCCTAAAGAGTCACGCCACATTCTATCTGGGGATCGGCCTCCCCATAGTTCCAAACTAGGAGAGTTGGTCTGCTCCCAGAAGTAGAGCATGTTACTACCAAGTGGTTGCAGAAATGCCTACCTGCTCAGTGCCGGCTCATTCAAACAATGCCAATCCAATACCTTTAAGTGCTTGAGAGCTTGGTCTTTGGAATTTAGCAGATATGGGGAAGAGTTTCAGAAAATTTAGATGCCTTGTACAAGACAGAATAATAGAAAGGAAAGTAACATTTATTGACTGTAACTGAGCTCTTTCAGAGATCTACATCACACAAATGACACCTTAGGTCAGGGGAAAGCGCAGTGCACTATCCTCCTTACAAATTTCCCTTTCTGCCAGGTTCTATCTCCACAACCTGAGTGGCTTGTTTCATGCAACCTTCCACAGGGTGCCTGCAGGCGAGCATCTGGGGGAGTTTATCTCTTTCAAGCATCTGCACCTGTGTTCCATCTTGCCTCCTTCCTTTTTTAACTACACTGTTATGTTTTGGAAAGCCTGGGCTCTGTCATCCCTCTTCATGTTGCAGAGACTGCCACATCTGAGAGTCGCTGACACCTCCAGGGTTACTTGAAATGGGTCTTCTCTGCTGCTTTTTCGAACAGCACTGCCTTTCTTTACGCAAACTGATGTGCTTGTCAAAAGTGCTCTTGGGTACAAATGACAAAAACTGGATTCCAACTTGCTTGAACACATGCTCATTGTAAGAATAGATGAAAGCTCATAAATGTAATGGAAGAGTTGCAGTAACTGGAAACCTCTGTGACGGGGACTTACCATTTCCAGGATGCTGTCTGTGCAATTTGTCCTCAGGCGTCAGCTTTACTCTCTCCGGTATCTTGAGTGTGTAGAGGACAAGGTCACCACTAGGTTGCCACTCATCATGTCCATGATGCGCCTTTATCAGAGAGGAAAAGGAGCTTTCTCTGCTTGTTTCACTTAAGAGAATAGAAGGGGAAACTCTGATAGCTATAGCTTGGGTAACATTTCCACTCCCAGATCAAACACTGTCAGCAGAACCTGGGACGATATTATTATCCAGGTCTGGGCCATGTGCTCATGCTTGGAGATGGGGTCATGGGCTTGGCAACAGGCAGAAATCCATAGTTTGAGTAGGAGAGCAGAAGTTCCCCAAAGAAAGGGTTTCTACTGTTTCTAAAATAAAGGTTTTGAAAATAAGGGTGCAAAGATGCTGGGCATATAGAAATAATTGTACATCAAAGATAATTATGATTATTGCCTTATTTGTGAAAAACTCGAGGTATGTCATGTTTTTATGTACAATTAATTGTATTTCAGGTAATTCTCATAACAAATATACATGAAAAAGTAACTCCCCCCTGCATTGGTGAAGAAACTAAAGATCAAAGACTCAGGCTGTATATTAATAGATGTGCCATGGCTGGGAAGACAGGTTGGAGAGGCAGTCACAGTTTGAGAAATGCTTCTGGATCTCTTAGTTTGGCACCATTCAAGTCAAATGAAAATAAATACAATAAAGATATAGATCAATAAATCTTATTGATTATTATCAAATAAACATCAGAGAGATATAGATAGAATTGAAACCATGACTTTTGAGAGGATATTTATATCTCAGTGGTTGCCTATGGTGTGAGAGCTGCAAAAGACTTTGAACTGAAACAAACCTTGAATAGTAATAAAAATTCTGAATTGGAGACATTATACAAATCAAAAATGGACATTTAATAAAGGGAGTTCTAGTTTCAATTCTTTCTTTAGCTTTACAGAATTTCAATCTTTTAGTTATTGGTTAGAGAAACTTAGAAAGTAATTAGGTAAGAGCAGTGAAAGATATATAAAGACAATAAAATTTTATAAAAATGCATTATTCCAAGAAAAATAGCTATTAAGTTGTTTAATATATGAAACTGTGACCATCATTTGATGACCAAAAGTAAAAAAAAAACATAATGAATTTATATTTGATCAAAGACAGTTTTCATATCTTTGTGGAATCAAGGTGAACAAAATATAAGAAAATCAAGTTCATAAACATAACATTGTAAGAAATGATCTCATGATCTCCCTAATAGTAGAGATATTTATTATGTTAACAGTCAAATAAAAAAATAGCCTAAGTAATTTAATGTAATTGTATAAATTTTAGAACTAAAATTTTTTCATGGCTTTGGTACCATGAATAACAAAATTGATGATAAGAGAAATGTTTTACTTGTTGAGCTGAGTCACCTAATGACTATGAGAAGTTATTGGAAAGCTGTGTGTATCCCTGTCACAATAGCAAACAGGGTCATTAGTTAATTGGTGACACATGTATCAAAGAAACACTCATGCCACCAATGTGTTAACAACATTAAGTGACCTGGAAATTATGAGGATGACTTTATGGATAAATTGGACCACAATTTATATCACTTGGTAAAGAGTCCTATCATATATAATTTAGCTTATCTATGGAATGTGAAGTCAAGTGGGCCTTAGAAAGCATCACTATAAACAAAGCTAGTGCAGGTGATGGAATTCCAGTTGAGCTATTCCAAATCCTGAAAGATGATGCTGTGAAAGTGCTGCCCTCAATATGCCAGCAAATTTGGAAAACTCAGCAGTGGCCACAGGACTGGAAAAGGTCAGTTTTCATTCCAATCCCTAAGAAAGGCAATGCCAAAGAATGCTAAAACTACCACACAATTGCACTCATCTGACACGCTAGTAAAGTAATGCTCAAAATTCTCCAAGCCAGGCTTCAGCAATATGTGAACCGTGAACTTCCTGATGTTCAAGCTGGTTTTAGAAAAGGCAGAGGAACCAGAGATCAAATTGCCAACATCCGCTGGATCATCGAAAAAGCAAGAGAGTTCCAGAAAAACATCTATTTCTGCTTTATTGACTATGCCAAAGCCTTTGACTGTGTGGATCACAATAAACTGTGGAAAATTCTGAAAGAGATAGGCATACCAGACCACCTGATCTGCCTCTTGAGAAATTTGTATGCAGGTCAGGAAGCAACAGTTAGAACTGGACATGGAACAACAGACTGGTTCCAAATAGGAAAAGGAGTATGTCAAGGCTGTATATTGTCACCCTATTTATTTAACTTATATGCAGAGTACATCATGAGAAACGTTGGACTGGAAGAAGCACAAGCTGGAATCAAGATTGCCGGGAGAAATATCAATAACCTCAGATATGCAGATGACACCACCCTTATGGCAGAAAGTGAAGAGGAACTCAAAAGCCTCTTGATGAAAGTGAAAGTGGAGAGTGAAAAAGTTGGCTTAAAGCTCAACATTCAGAAAATGAAGATCATGGCGTCCGGTCCCACCACTTCATGGGAAATAGATGGGGAAACAGTGGAAACAGTGTCAGACTTTATTTTTCTGGGTTCCAAAATCACTGCAGATGGTGCCTGCAGCCATGAAATTAAAAGATGCTTACTCCTTGGAAGGAAAGTTATGACCAACCTAGATAGCATATTCAAAAGCAGAGACATTACTTTGCCATCAAAGGTTCGTCTAGTCAAGGTTATGGTTTTTCCTGTGGTCATGTATGGATGTGAGATTTGGACTGTGAAGAAGGCTGAGCGCTGAAGAATTGATGCTTTTGAACTGTGGTGTTGGAGAAGACTCTTGAGAGTCCCTTGGACTGCAAGGAGATCCAACCAGTCCATTCTGAAGGAGATCAGCCCTGGGATTTCTTTGGAAGGAATGATGCTAAAGCTGAAACTCCAATACTTTGGCCACCTCATGCGTAGAGTTGACTCACTGGAAAAGACCCTGATGCTGGGAGGGACTGGGGGCAGGAGGAAAAGGGGACAACAGAGGATGAGATGGCTGGATGGCATCACTGACTCGATGGACGTGAGTCTGAGTGAACTCCGGGAGTTGGTGATGGACAGGGAGGCCTGGCGTGTTGCGATTCATGGGGTCGCAAGGAGTCGGACACGACTTAGCGACTGATCTGATCTGATCTGATGAAATAAAAAGAATTTTTTTTGTTTATTTCATACATTGATCTGTTTTACCCCATTAATAGTAAATTATAGAAATATCCCCTCAGTACTATAGGCAAGGAGTTAAAAGGACACAGAGAGCATTCTCACGCCTTGTTTCCTATAGAAAGAATCATTCAGTGATTGGAAGTTGAATAATATTGACAGAAGAGATAAGAAAGTATATTTCAGAGACAGCAAAATTGTAGGATTCTGAACATGCATACTGATGACTGTTACCTGATCCATTGATTTAGTAGTGGAAGGACTTAACAATGGGGCTTCCCAGGTGGGGCAGTGGTAAAGAACCTGCCTGCCAATGCGAGAGATGTGGGTTTAGTCCCTGGGTTGGAAAGATGCTCTGGAGAAAGAAATGGCAACCCACTCCAGTATTCTTGCCTGGAAAATTCCACGGATAGAGAAGCCTGGTGGGCTATAGGCCATGGGATGGCAAATAGGCGACGTGACTGAACACAGCACAGTACAGCACAGGACTTAAAGATAGGAGTGGGCAGCAGGTCTAAAAAGGTAGATAAGATCAGATTGTGGTATGCTGAGAACTAGATGGAACAATAAAATTCTTTGAGCTCCTGTGAATCATTTATTTAAAAAACACTAGAATAGACACATTAGGACTTTAGTTTCCTTATCTGTAAAATGGGATAAAAAATGCCTCAAGAGTTATAGTTTAAATTAAATTATATAGATGAACAGACCTGGCATAGGACAGGGCTTGTTTTAGATAACTGAAAAATGTATTCTGGTCTATAAAAGGATTGTCTAGATAAAATATGCAAAGTCTTTTTCCAAGCTCATACATTCATATGAAAGTTAAAGAATAACAGAAACATAATATAATTTCTCTAAAGAAGGTATACTCTCTCTGCTTTTTAATCTGTTCATTAAACTATTTTAGCACTTTAAAGAAAACAATAATAACCCACCAAATGTATTATATTTAATTTTATTAAGAATGCAAATTGCTCAATTCACCTTATATTTGCATGACATGATACTAGCAGCTTTGCTTCTGTCTAGTCATGAAATTTTCCTGAGGTTCAGAGCACTTAGTTGGTTGTATATTTTTTGGCTCATATGAAATCCAAGGTAATGAGCTTTAACACTACAAAGGCTCTGGAATGCTTTCAAAAACATTTGCTTCCCACAAGACAAATTAGCTGAACCAAGCAATAAAATGTGACATTAAGCATTCAATACTCCCATTTTTATGTAGTCCCAGGTCAACAAAAATGACCCCATTGGAGGCATTTCTCTAATGCCCTTGTTCAGAGTTTTACTAAAAACCTGACTCTAGGAAGCTAATCAATAGTTATTTATGCATTATAGACTCCTAAAGAAAGCCTACCTCATAAATTGAACTACAGGCATTGTGGAAGCTTCTGGACCTAATGTGGTTTATAAGGACCCTCTGCCAAGTGGACCACCCTGTGTGTACACATATGTCTACATCTGTATATGTACTTTTGCAATTAATCACTTTTACTTGTTTGATATTGTATCTTAAGGTCTTAAAGAAAATTCTAAAGTTGTCTAATGACCAGTGAAATTCTGCTCTTTTTGCCATTCTTAAACATTCATATTTATACTTTGCAGTTGTTGAATATCCAGTTTTTAGACTAAGGGATGTATTCAACTCACCTGGAATATCATTTTTTTCCTATTTGAGGAAAAACATTTCTTGAGGCAAATTATAATTAGTCCAGAGAAGGGAGACCAGGGGAGTGAAGACAGATCTTACAGGGAGCGGTTGTGAGGACTGAGTGTGCTTGGCCTAGAGAAGACAACGGCTGAGGGGTGGGAAAGGGAGAAGGCAGCATCTGCATGTCCCTGAAGGACTGTAAAATAGAAGGAACCCCAGAGATTTAGAAGAGGAGCAAGAAATAGAGTGATAGGGAAGTAGAGTTTAGGCTAGCATGAGGAAGAATTTTCTAAAACAATGGTCCAAGAAAAAAGAGAAAAAAACAAATAAATGGCATCTCATGTGGCACTAATGGTAAAGAATTCACCTGCCAATGCAGAAGAAGTAAGGGCCTTGGGTTTGATCCCTGGGTTGGGAAGTTCCCCTGGAGGAGGAAATGGCAACCCATTCCAGTATCCTTGCCTGGAGAATCCCATGGACAGAGGATCCGGAAGGGCTACAGTCCATGAGGTTGCAAAGAGTCAGACGTGACAGAGCACACAAGTGCAAGCATGCACGTGCCGGCGCATGCAGGCGCACAAACACACACTCCCTAAGGAGTTCAAGTTTTGTTTTCACTCCAAGGATGGTTTTTTTAAAACAATGTGCAAAAGAGAAAGTAGAAAAACAAGATATTTATTTTTGCAAATCCAAATAAATTTTAAGAAATTTTTATTTGACTACTTGTGACACAAAAATCTACTGAGACATTTGCTCAATCTGGTTGGTGAAGTGCTGCCCATTTTGTCATTAAAACAGGTTTTCTCTGTCAAAATAATGGATGAGTTTTCCCTCAAGGCTACTATATATCTTAATTAATTGATAGCTAGGAGAAGAATCTTGAAGACACCAAAGAACAGATTGATCTATCTGCTTGGTGTGTCCTTTATTTCTTTAGAAATGTAATGTGCTCAGTCTCTTAGTCATCTTCAACTCTTTGGGATCCCATGGATTATAGTCTCCCAGGCTCCTCTGTCCATGGGATTTTTCAGGCAAAAATACTGGAGTGGGTTGCCATTTCCTATCCAGGGGATCTTCCCTACCCAGGTATCAAATCCATATCTCTTCAGTTCAGTTCAGCCACTCAGTCACGTCCAGCTCTTTTTGATCCCATGGACTGCAGCAAGCCAGACTTCCTTGTCCATCACGAGCCCCTGGAGCTTGTTCAACCTCATGTCCATAGAGTCTGTGGTGCCATCTAAGCATCCTTTGTCATCCTTTTCTCCTTCTACCTTCAATTTTTCCCAGCATCAGGGTCTTTTCAAGAGTCAGTTCTTCACATCAGGTGGCCAAAGTATTGGAGCTTCAGCTTCAGCATCAGTCTTTCCAATGAATATTCAGGACTGATTTCCTTTAGGATGGACTGGTTGGATCTCCTTGCAGGCCAAGGAGCTCTCAAGAGTCTTCAACAACATAGTTCAAAAGCATCAATTCTTCAGCGCTCAGCTTTCTTTATAGACCAACTCTCACATCCATACATGACTACTGGAAAAATGATAGCTTTGATTAGATGGACCTTTGTTGGCAAAATAATATCTCTGCTTTTTAATCTGATGTCTATGTTTCTCATAGATTTTCTTCCAAGAAGCAAGGATCTTTTAATTTCATGGCTGTGGTTACCATCTGTAGTGATTTTGGAGCCCCCCAAAACAACGTATATCACTGTTTCCATTGTTTCCCCATCTACTTGCATGGAGTATGGGACCAGATGTCATGATTTAGTTTTTTGAATGTTGAGTTTTAAGCCACCTTTTTCACTCTCCTCTTTCACTTTCGTCAAGAGGCTCTTTCGTTCTTTGTTTTCTACCATAAGAGTGGTGTCATCTAAGTATCTAAGTTATTGATATTTCTCCTAGCAATTTTGATTCCAGCTTGTGCTTCATCCAGCCTGGCATTTCATACTCTCTGAAGAGTACTCTGTATATAAGTTAAATAACCAGGGTGACAATATACAGCCTTGACATACTCCTTTCCCAATTTGGAACCTGCCTGTTGTTTCATGTCCAGTTCTAATTGTTGCTTCTTGACCTGCATACCGATTTCTCAGAATGCAGGTCAGGTGGTCTGGTATTCCTTCTCTTTAAGAATATTCCACAGTTCATTGTGATCCACACAGGCTTTGGCATAGTCAATAAAGCAGACATAGATGTTTTTCTGGAACTCTCTTGCTTTTTAATGATCCAACGGATGTTGGCAATTTGATCTCTGCTTCCTCTGCCTTTTCTAAATCCAGCTTGAACATCTGGAATTTCACACTTCACTTACTATTGAAGGCTGGTTTGGAGAATTTTGAGATGAGTGCAATTGTACTGTAGTTTGAGCATTCTTTGGTATTGTCTTTCTTTGGGTCTCCTGCATTGGCAGGCAGATTCTTTACCACTGAGCCACTTGGGAATCTCAGAAATGTAATAACCTTACAATTTATTGATGTTCCTTGAATTACCTTTAGGCTCAGCTTAGAATGATCTAAATTGTCCTAATTCATCAAGATGTCTTGTGTCAATTGATGCCTGGGGGTCAAAACAGAAGGGAGCCAAATTCTGGTGGAGAATATAGAGTCTGCCATCCTGTCAAGGACACTTGTCTGTTCTGTCGCAACCCTGGAGAAATTCAGTGATGAATTCAATTCATTGTGCAACTCCTTTTATAGTATAATTGAAAAACATGTCTTTCCCTGATCTATTAGGAGATCCTCAAAGAGGGATTTGAGCTTATTAAGTGGAATCCATTCCTTCCTTAAAGTAACAATCCAGAGGGATGGTATGGGGAGGGAGGTGGGAAGGGGTTTCAGGATTGGGAACACGTGTACACCTGTGGCAGATTGATGTTGATGTATGGCAAAACCAATAAGATATTGTAAAGTAATTAGCCTCTAATTAAAATAAATAAATTTAATTTTAAAAAAACTCAAAAAAATTAAAAAATAAAAATTATTAGCATGGAAAAAAAAAGAGTAACAATCATAACCTCACCTGTTATAGTGAAAAAGTAAAACAATTATAAGGCAGTTCTAGAGTGTCTCAATTGATTTTTGACAGTAGCCTGGGGATTCTTCTGCAAAAAGCTAGTGGTCATAGTCAAAATCATGGTGGTGGTATTGATAAGAATTAAGGAGTGAGTAAGAAAAATTGCCAAGAGGCTAGAAGAACTGCTAGGAGGGCTGGCATAGCAGTCAGGATGGAGGTGACTCACAGATGAGCAGGATTAGCAGCCTTGTGCCCAGTTATTTCTGTTATGAGCTGCTGTGGAGTTTCTGGCTGTAGAACCCTCTGTCTTTCAAGTCAGAGCATCTCCTAAAGTCCATCCTGGCTCCAAGAGTTTACTTTCTCCAATGGTTTTATGTTCTATATTGGCCATGCTGCTAAGTCACTTCAGTCGTGTCTGACTCTGTGCGACCCCATAGACGGAAGCCCACCAGGCTCCCCCATCCCTGGGATTTTCCGAGCAAGAGCGCTGGAGTCGGGTGCCGTATTGGCCATAGACATTCCAAATTCATGAATCACCAAATCAACTGAACACCAAAAACTCAGTCTATGTTGGCCATTTTTGAATGAGGTTTAAAGCAGAGTTTCCTCTTTTATTTTGACCTAGTCTAAAAGGAAGACGAGGCATGCATGTGCAGAAATACAGCTTCTGAGAGTCATTCTAGCACGGAGAGAAATTGTTATACGGGCAGTAAATATGCGCATTCCACCAGTGTATTGGCCTAGGCTGGCCCAGAACAAAAGTAGATGTTTAATGGGATAACTATTTGAACCAAGATACAATTGGCCCAGTGAGTCTCAAATTTGTCTAGGTAGTAGAGTACCTGGCAATCACTGCCTTTTGTGAAATATTACAGAATGATCATGTATCTTATACCTTTGAGGATGGGATTCCCCAGTGTGTAGTGGTCAAGAATCTACCTGCAATGCAGGAGCCGCAGGAGATGGGGGTTCACTTCCTGAGTTGAGAAGACCCCCTGAAGGAGGACACAACAACCCACTCCAGTACTCTTGCCTGGAGAATTCCATGAACAAAAGGGACTGGCAGGCTATAGTCCACAGGGATTCAAAGAGTTAGACATGACTGAATGAGCACACACACACAGACACAGACACACACACACACACACACATATATATATATAAATTATTTTGCAATATATTTCACTTTATGTGGGATTGTACTAGATTAAATTGTGGTAGCTGTCCCCAAAGGTATGAGAAAAAGCACATGCTGGAAATAAACAAAGTAAGTGTCAGTCACTTAGGGTAGACACAACGAAGGTCAGTGTCAGTTTTCAGAAACCACATGATTTAATGATTTAAATTTAAATGACTAAATCGTTAATCATTCAACTAATTTTTTTTTTTTTAATTTTATTTTATTTTTAAACTTTAAAAAATTGTATTAGTTTTGCCAAATATCAAAATGAATCCGCCACAGGGGGGTTCAGGATGGGGAACACATGTATACAATTAATTATTACGTTGATCATTGAAATTTGGGAGGAAACCAAGCATAAAATGACTCATTCTCTGAATTTGCTTGCGAGAGCAACTTTGGAGAAGTTTTAAAAATATATTCATCTCTTTCAAAAAAATACATCCATCTCCAGACCCTCCTTGATTCCATTAGGATAAGTTTGGGGGAGCTTGTAAGGTCCCTACCAGACTGTACAGGAGTGTCATCTTTACCTTCACCTTCTCGGCCCAGGTTCAAACACAATTTCCACATTCTATTCTCCTGCGGACATTATTCTTCTGTTCCTTTAATTCCACCAGGGCACCGTGTTGTGTCAGCAAAACATGAAGCCAGTGTTGGAAGCTTTCTTCATCTTATTTTTTTTTCTTATTTTTTTTAGTCTTTCTTTTTTTTTTAATTTTATTTTATTATTATTATTATTTTTACTTTACAGTATTGTATTGGTTTTGCCATACATCAACATGAATCCACCACGGGTGTACACATGTTCCCCATCCTGAACCCCCCGCCCCCCTCCCTCCCCATACTATCCCTCTGGGTCATCCCAATGCACCAGCCCCAAGCTTCCTGTATCCTGCATCGAACCTGGACTGGCGATTCATTTCTTATATGATATTATACATGTTTTAATGCCATTCTCCCAAATCATCCCTCTCCTCCCTCTCCCACAGAGTCCAAAACACTGTTCTATACATCTGTGTCTCTTTTGCTGTCTCGCATTCATCTTCTTATTTCCTTTTATGCCAGCTAAGGTGAGGTCAAAGAGTTGACTGTACACAGGATCTGGGGTGGGAGCTTTTAAGGATGAGGGTTGAGGCTTTCCCCAGGATTCAGGTACCACTTCATATCACTCTTGGCAAAGCAAAGAAATCGAGGATCAAAGATATGAGGACCTTAAGTAAGGCTTTATTCCCTCTCATAATGAGAACTTGAGGTGGCATTGGCTATGAGTTATATTTCTTAGCTCACACAAGTGATAGAATGTGTTACCAAAGTTGCCTCATGATAGCTATGAATGTATGCATGCTAAGTCATGTCCGACTGTTTGCAATACCATAGACTATAGCCCACCAGAATCCTCTCTCCATGGGATTTTCCCAACAAAGATGCTGGAGTGGGTTGCCATTTCCTCCTGAAGGGAATCTTCCTGACCCAGGAATCTCCTGATCTCCTGAATTGAAGGCGGATTCTTTACTGACAGAGCCACTAGGGAAGCCACCGTATATATATGCTGTGCTTAGTCACTCAGTCATGTTCAACTCTGAGAACCTGCGGACTGTAGCCCACCAGGCTTCCTTGTCCATGGGGATTCTTCAGGGAAGAATACTGGAGTGGTTGCCATGTCTTCTCCAGAATGTTCATCAACACTTGGTTCTTACTCTAATCAGGGCTCACTTCACACTTTCATTCAATTTCTGCATCAGCATACACCACACACGCACACACACACACACACTCACACACACTGGGTTACAAAAAACATTTGTTGATTTGATTTATTGAATAATTAATCAGCTGCAAATTGCTCTCATTATATTAACTTACTTCCAAATGTTTTCTAGAATATAAAAGTTCATGGAGGGTAACAATTTCCAATATTATTAATGCAGGTGTGATGAGTTCTTCTATTCAAAGAAAACTAAGCCAATGTATGAAACCAATAATATTCATAATACATTTAAATCTTTCATAATACAGTTTCTCTCATTGTGGTAAACATTTAAAGCTGTTAAAATTATTTTGTCTCTCTTTTCTTCCTCATCTTATGATACTTTTTTTATTGTAATATATCAAGTATAAATACTAACCCTACTCATTCAAAATCACTTAACTGACAACTCCGACTCCATGGAACATGGCCATGTTTCTGCCCTGGGAAATGTAGGTACCTAGTAAATTTATTTTAAGAATAAAGTAATTACATGCATGTCCCTCTATAGCATTTATTATTCCCTGTCAGAGTTCCATTACACTGTAAGCAACTTGATCGAGTAAAATATACCAGCTTCTTTTCCATCCCTTGACCTTTTGCTTGCATGTCACGTTGCAATGAGGAATCAGTTTATTATTTTTTTAATTTCAGAGAAAGATTTTCTTTTTTTATTGGAGTATAATTGCTTTACAATGTTGTGTTACTTTCTGCTGTACATTGTTTTCCTATTTTTTTTTCTTTTGGATTTCAATCAGTTCATTCACTCAGTTGTGTCTGACTCTTTGCGACCCCATGAACTGCAGCATGCCAGGCTTCTCTGTCCATCACTAACTCCCGGAGCTGGCCCAAACCCATGTCCATTGAGTCGGTGATGCCATCCAACCATCTCATCCTCTGTCGTCCCCTTCTCCTTCTGCCTTCAATCTTTCCCAGCATCAGGGTCTTTTCCAATGAGTTTTCATTGAAGGATGATTGCTTTACTGTATTGCATTGGTTTCTACCAAACATCAACATGAGTCAGCCATAGGTTTACAGGAGTCAGTGTCTGAGGGATAAAATACATTGCAAAAATGTTCTTTGAGAATAAGCCATCCTCTGTGTTTTGCATAGTGCCTGATAAGAACCCAAAGTCTTCCCTGAATAAGTAGGTATGAGGGTAAACCAACTTAAAGCATCTTAAATGCTTAAAGCATCTTAAGCAACTTAAAGTCAACTTAAAGGCATTGGCAAATACTGTTTGGAGAGCCCAAAATATCCCACCATGCAGCACCCATTAGGGAGGAGAGCCCACATTGAGCTTGCCTAATTCTGTACCAGAGGGCAAGACATTCGGCTACTCCTGAGGGACACCAGCCCCTGCAGAAGGTCTCTGCCAGGTTGACAGGCAGAGTTGACAGAAAAGAGTTTCTGAAGCCCAGTAAGAGGAAGGCAGATTCCAGGCACCTCACTTCTGCTGCTGCAGTTTGTCCTGCCTTTGTTTTTTTAGAGGCAAAACCTAGAGGCAGGTCTTTCTTCAGGAAGCTTTCTTTCTCCTTGCTTTTTCCCTTCTAGTTTAGAGTAACTTAATTTCTCATGAAGCAGACTTTTGCACTCACTTTTTGTTTCTTTGCATCCTTAGCCATTTCAACTTAGCTACTGATTCAGGGAAGACTCTAGGTTCTGATCAGCCACTATCCAAAATACAGGGAGACATATATCCAAAAGATGGCTCAGCCTCAATCTTAGGGAAGGATGTATGCACTTAGACTGCCCAGAAGATTTGGTTACATTTTCCTTGTTCTCAGCCCTGATATTCAAATTAAAGGCAGGAGGGTTCTCATCTCCCAGGCCTGTGATGGTTTACAGGTATTTGCACAGTCCCACCTTCCCCTGCAGCATCTGCCAGGCTGGAGCCCACATTCCCTGGTCTGCATCCCACATGTGTCCTCTCTCAAGGCGGTAGGGCTCATAGCACTCAGCAATGTCTTATGAGGCTTTTTCTAAAGACCTGCCACATCCCAGAAATTAGCAGAGGCCAATCTGCTTCTCATTATCCTGATAGTCAATGATTTATATCTTCTAACTTGGGGGAGGAGAGAGTGCTGAAGAAGGTAAACCATTTGGCAGCTTATTAACCCTTCCAGGAGAATGTGCTTCCAGGACTCCTCCCGGAATCAGTTAGGTCACCATTCCTGGGCCCTGCACCCCAGTGGACTGTGCCCTTTCCTGAGTAACAAATGTATCTAATTTTCTTGAATTCTTCACATTCTGGCTATCAGTATGGATGGAAACAAATTCCTCGCCCCACCCCTTTGCAACCCAAATCATCTTCCTTCAATGAGTCCCCGTTATATGAGCTCTGCTTTCTTCCAGTTATCCTAAAAATCCTTAGGAGTTTCTCCTTTTCATCCACACATGTGTAAGTCAGTCAGTCAAGCAACATATATATGTTGACTATCTGATAAGGAGGGCTTGTTCATAAAAAGAACCTGACATTTAAAAATTCCACTATCTCCACATATTGAAAAATATTTCTATTATGAAATAGCTCTCGTTATGTAAATATAAATATAAGGTTGTACAAGAATTTTTGTGTCAGGTGTTGATGTGTGTGTGTATTTGTGTGTGTGTGTGTGTGTGTGTGTTTGTGTGTGTGTGTGCGTGAGCTTGTGAGGCAGGCAGCAGGCTGCTTGGTCCAGTATGCATTGTAAGGCAGAGAGGAGAAGATTTTGCGTAAGTGACTCAGGATCTTGCAGAAAGGAGGAAATGGAGGGATACATTTGGTTCTTCATTTCAGATTCAAAGTTAGGGAGACAGTTTAGGGTAGATCAAGAAAGAAAAACGAGCCTCTTGGAAAATCAAGTTACTCTGAGGATGTCCAAGTGGTCCCTGCACTGACTTTGGGGAAGCGAAAATGGAATGTTGATGTGGGATGTTAGGTGTGTGGCCTGGAACCTGTTCTGGTGCAGCCATTTTTGTGCCAATTGGTGTCCTAGAGAAACTGTGAGTGGAGCCTCGAAGTCTGATTAGAGCGGGGTTCAGTGATCTAGCAACATCCAGAAGCCTTACCCATGGCGCTTCCAATGGGACCCTTGTTAATGACCCTACTTCAAAACAGATACCCGACAGCACTATTTGATGGAGGCAGGCCATACTTACTTGAGATGCCTTGACTTTGGCTGAGTCTGACCCAGGAAAGGAGAAACTAATTTCTCTAAGATAATTGGTGGCCTGGGCAACCGTCCACTCTGACATGTGCAGCGGTAGCAGGAGCAAAATGCCAGCCTGACGACATCCCCGCAGACACAGAGGTTCTGCCCTTGACTCTTTCTTCTATAGCACATTTCTTTATCGAGGTCACTCATGAAGGAACAGGTGCAGCCTTTTGTAAAGACATCATGACACCTGGTGGCATTAGTACACATTCTGATTCCCATTGTACCATTGTCCAGTCCCAAAATGCATGCTCTTAAATTCTGACCCCAGCAAAATCAAAGAGATACACAGCAGGATTCATAGTTTGGACACTAGTAACCACTTGTGAATTCCTGCACAAACAAGGGAGAGGGATCCGAGAGACCAGACTTTATGCTCATTTGGAAGTGTGGGAACCTGAGGACTCTTCTCTGGGATATCATTGCACAGGTTCGTTATTCATACTGTGCATGTGTGCTCAGTCGTGTCCAATTCTTTGGGACCCCGTGGACTGTAGCCTACCAGGCTCCTCTGTCCATGGGATTTTTCAGATAAGAATATTGGAATGTGTCACCATTTATTTCTCCAAGCAATGCCTTAAAATAAAATGAATTTGTTATTGTACAGGTCAGAAGTCTGGCGTGAGTCTTATCAGGCTAAAATCAAGGTACCTGCAGTGCTGTGCTCCCTTCTGGAGGCTGTAGGGGAGAATCCATTTCCCTGCCTTTTCCTGCTTCTGGAGGCTGCTTGCACTCCTCAACTCACGGCTCCTTTCCTCTGTCTTCACAGCCAACAGTGGAGGGTCAAGTCCTTCTGACATTGCATAACTCTGTCCTTATCTTCTGCCCCCTTTCCCCTTGTCATTACATTGGGCCCTCTCGGTGTAGGATAATGGAGGATAATTTCGCTAATTTAGGATCAGCTGATTAGTAACCTTAATTATCCTTTGTTCTGTAACATAACATATTCATAGTCCCTACAGCAATCAAACTTGCAAAGGTGGGTAAAACATATGAAGCTTCTGCCTTTTGAGTGCTTACAGGACTGTGGAGTGGAGGGGTCACGTGAAAAACTACTTATGAGCTAGGCTTGTGAATCTGTCCAGAGGGGTGATGCCTGTCATATCCCTAGGCTTACAGGAAGAGAGAAAATCTTCAGTTTCCCCAAATTATTGATGAACAATAGATGCTACCCCTGAAGATTTTCATTGCAAACTAAAGCAATGATAACGGGCCTCAGTGAGTTGGCTGTATTTCTGACCAAAGCGCTCCCATGCCTATATTGATAGAGCTGTGCAGCCCATAGAAGCTAGTGTCATGCATCATTAATGCCCCCAATTATTCCCATGGCACTGCCCCATGAAGTGACCAACCACCTGCCCTGCCCATAATTCCAGAATTACTCCCCATTCCTGAGTTACAAAGATTTTATGAATTAGCCCAGAAGCCTATCATTTCCATGTTATTTCTATGGGAAAATTCACTGCTATTGTTGTCTAGCTGAATTATAACAAAATTCTAGATCATAACTGTCCACAGGTTAGGCAAAGCCTATAGGTACTTACATTTTTACCTGAAAACTATCTAATTAAGCTTCCTTTAGTCAGATCTGATTAACATTCATGTGGGTGCACCACTTTTATTAACTTATGTCCAATAACGAATTGGAGAAGGAAATGGCAACCCACTCCAGTATTTTGTCTGAGAAATCCCGTGGACAGAGGAGCCTGGCAGTATATAGTCCATGGGGTTGCAAAGAGTCAGACATGACTTAGTGACTAAAAAACAATAACTGAACAGTGTTTTTAGCAAGCAGAATGACAAATGGAAATAACCTGAATTTTGAAGGACACCAACTCTGTGATCTCTGCTGAAATCCAGCTGTGTCACTTATTACTAGTTGGGTGACTTTGGATGAGCTGCTTAACTTCACTAAGCATCAATATCATGACTGTAAAATCAGCTTAATACTGTTAGACTCACAGGATAATTAAGAAGATGAAATGACTAAAGATGTGTAAACCATGGGCACCATGGTTGGGACAGAATCGTCACTAAACAAGCTTTTGTAACAGCAGTCTCTGTGTTAATGTTGCCACACCACTATAGGCTTGATGTCCCTATTATTGGACATTAGCTTATTCCCAAAATATAGAACATCCGTGTACACATGGCATTTAAATCTCTCTCTCTCTGTGTTACACCATTGAATGCACAGAAGCAGAAGCTGGCTCTGAGTGCTTCCATTGAATAGGTGGAGAGGCAAGGAGGTGGTGAAAGAAAAAGAACTTTAGTAAATTTTTAGCTATGGGACACTGTTGACCCCTGAGGACCTTGGCCTTGACCCTGAGGAAACAAAAGCTTTCTTATAGCCAAGGTGCATAGGCGTGCCAATTACTGCTAAACATTTTAGAAAGAGTCCTTGCTATGAATTGTAATCACGAAAATGCCACATTCTTACAAACAGCATGCTCATGCTCAGTCACTTCTGTTGTGTCTGACTCTTTGCAACCCCCTGGACTGTAGCCTGCCAGGATCCTCTGTCCATGCAATTTTCCAGACAAGAATACTGGAGTGGGTTCCATGCCCTCCTCCAGGGGATCTTCCCAACCCAGGAATCTAACCCATGTATCCTGCGTTTCCTGCTTTATAGGTGGATTCTTTACTCCTGAGCCACCAGGGAAGCCCCCATATGCCAGGGTCCAGCCCCGGCTGATCCAGGGTATTAGAAGGGGAGATGGCTTCGGCGAGGATCAGGATACAATAGCTTCAATTAGATATTAATTAAAGATGTAGAGAGTAATAGAATGAGGATAGCTCAGTAGGAAAATTCAGTGGAGAAAAGGGGTTGAGTAGCTTGGTTTACGCGGGAGACCAATAAAACTTCAAGACAAGAAGCTTGCACCACTTACGTAGGCCGCAGGCATCCTTCCGTTCTCCCGAAGGAGAGGAGACACTGAGGCCTCCCCGGTTGGATCTTAGAAGCCCAGGCAAAATTAGTAAGCACGGCGGGTTCCGCGCTCCAGATGGAGACTCAGCCAGAGTGAGAGAGAGAGTGACATGGGGAGACCAGTATTTCGAGAAACTGATCCCAATTCTTTATTTTCCATGGTCTACTTTTATACACTGAGATGTTATGCAAAAATCACGCAGGGTCAGCAGTCCTGACTTTTATCAAAGTCATGTGCTTCATACACCCATACAAACAGGATAGTCTGCTAAAAAGAAGTTCATGTTTGTCCAACACAGAATTTTAAGTTATCCGAACAGAAAGAGAGGAGTGCCCAGGGCAGATTGAAATGTTTTGGGCTTGACCTTCCACCTCTCCCACTGGTGGCTTGAGCGAACTTGAGCAAGCCCTCTCCGTAGTTGTTTCTAGATCCTGATTTGTGAGATTCTAGAACCACTGGGCCTCTGTTCTTTTTTGTGCTCTCAGTTCTTTGGAGCCTTCCAGAATAAGATTTCTAAATTGGCACAGATGGACTTCTTTGGCATCAAATGGCTCTTATGAAACAGCACACTGATGAGTTAAATGAAACGATTCAGAAAAATACCGATTAAATTTCCCTTAAAATACCCAGGGGTTTAGAAATTAAGCAAAACTGCTTGGCACTATTCAGTCTGGATTTTAACAAACTCAAAATGTTCAAAAAATTGTTCAAGATGTTTTGACAAACACAGAGTGCCCCTCTATGTTCTTCCCTTTCCCCTGACATCACTCTTGATCTGCTAAAGAGAAGGCAGAATCGGAGTGCCTGGGGTGCACAGGCTAGCTAGTTTCCCAGGAAAGCCTTTTTTGCCCATCAAATGGAATAATCCATAGTTCTTGTCTTAACACTCACTAGCTTCTTTGTTTTGTTGTAAAGCAATAGAGCTAGTTTGTTTTATTTTAAAAATGAAATAACACTGAAAAACTATGAATAGTTTAAAGTGATGATCTTAAACACTGAAATCATAGTTTTAAAGGAAAAAAAAAAAAAGCTCCTATTATGTCAATTAAATTTGTAATATTGCCTGGCCGGAGCAGGGAGCCGAATAAACGTGAAATGCCGCCCCCATCAGACCTACAGACATCACTACCACCAGCTGACTGGGACCCTGACCTTCCCTTGCCTGCTCAAGGAGGGTTGTGATGTTTGTCAGGAAATACAAACACTCCTGAGAGGGCATGCGGTTGAGTAAAGAGTCCTGGATAAGAAGTCAGAGGTCTGGGCTTCAGCCCTAAACCACTGCTGCCTAGATGCATCATCAAGAACAAATCAGGATTCACACAGAAAGCAGCCTCCCTCAGGGACCACTCCTAAAACTTATCTGTGCAGACCTTGAGATTATCTCCAGTTCTGGAACATTCTAAAATGTGGTCAGGTTACAATATTTGTATCTCTACAGAGGAATATAATTTGAAAACCTGTATTAGTGGATAAATGTGGATTACTCATTTTCCTTCGTGGCTCAGATGGTAAAGAATATGCCTGCAGTGCAGGAGACTGGGTTCAATCCCTGGGTTGGGAAGACCTGCTGGAGAAGGAAATGGCTACCCACTCCAGTATTCTAGCCTGGAGAATTCCATGGACAGAGAAGACTGGCAAGCTGTAGCCCATGGGGTCACAGAGTTGAACATGAATGAGTGACTAACACTTACTTTTTTGTTTCATTTTCTAACATAATTTTTCCAACAAACAGTATCCCCTGTCTCAAGTGAGGAATATATATCTGGATCGAGAAGAAGGGCTGCAGTCCATGGGATTGAAAAGAGTCAGTCAGGGCTGAAGGAACTAAACAAAACAACAGGGAAGGTGGGAGGGAGGGAGAGGGAAAGAGAGAAAGGGAGGGAGGGATGGGAGACAGAGTTAAATTTAAAGTTAAAGTATTAGTTGTTTAGTCATGTCCATATCTTTGCAACCCCATGGACTGTAGCCTGCCAAGCTCCTTTGTCCATGGGTTTCTCCAGCGAGAATACTGGAGTGGGTAGCTATTCCCTTCTCCAGGGATCAAACCCAATCCTGCTGCTTTGCAGGCAGATTCTTTATAGTATGAGCCAGCAGGGAAGCCCATTAGACTTAAAGGTATATCTAAATCTGTATCTATAACTATGTCTCTGTATGCTTACTATAGTCATTTTCATCAATATTACTCAGCCCACCCATCCATTCTTCTGATTTTCTCAACATCTTGCAATTTACCAAGTGTATTCATTATCTCCTCTTCCTGAAATGGATTAATTATTTATGTCCCCAAATAATGCTCAAGGAAACTGAAAATCTCAAGGCGAATTCCTCAATGAGACAAAAGTGATAAGTGACAAAGCTGGGGCTGACTCCAAGTCTACTGGTCCCAAAATATTTTCCTTGTAACATGAGTTGGGCTCATCCAACCACCATTCTATTCTCTGCAGAAGGATTAAAAAAAAAAAAATCATAGCTTTGGAGCCATGGAGCAGCAGCAAGCCAGTAGGTTCTTTCTTGCGGTTTTGATGACCCAGAGCCATTTGGATAATTACCAGGCTGAGACTGGTGAGACCCAGCCATTCTTTGGCAACTCAGTAAAATGATACAGGAGAAACAGTTTCCATTGTCTACTCCCAATTCCCTGATCATGTTAGCAGCTAAGCTGGGCTGGTTTGGGTTTTCTCATGGCAATCAGAGTCGATTTCAAGATTTAAAACTAAGTTCATGCTAGAGAACAAGTAGCCACACCTTTTCTCTTGTTTTATATGTTCTGTAAACTCTTTCAGTAACTGTGGATCAAGAAGCTGTAAGGCACCCAAATGATGTTATCACAGAGAAACGTTCAGTGTTTTACAACATATAGGGATTGATGATGAAGCCACAGCCATGAACATGTAATAATAATTAGAAACAATCACTTTGTAGCCCAGATATTGACCATACTTTAAAATCTCCTTTTATATTTATTTCATTTTGTTTATATAAAATTTAAAGTTTACTTTATTTATATAAAATCCTTTTATATTTATTATATCACTTGAACATCAAAATAGATTTATGAGGTAAGAAAGGTCGAAAGTTTGTTCCCACTTTACAGAGGAGCAAAGTGAGAATGATGCAGTCTTGGCCAATGGTATCCTCTCACTTGCCTGGAAAGGGAAGCTGGATGGAATCTTCTGACTCCATCTCCCTCACCTGTCACAGCTCCTTCCCCACCTAGCACTGGCTTTCCTTTCACCCAAGGTGTTAGTCGCTCAGTTGCGTCTGACTGTTTGTGACCCCACAGACTGTACCCACCAGGTTCCTCTGTCCACAGAATTCTCCAGGCCAGAAAGCTGGACTGGGTTGCCATTCCCTTCTCTGGGAGGGGCATCGGGGCATCTTCGCAACCCAGGAATCGAACTCAGGTCTCCAGCATTGCAGGTAGATTCTTTACTGTCTGAGCCACCAGAGAAGACTTCACCCAAGTATGCATCAAATCCATCCATTTCTCTGCATGCCCTTCACCGCAGGTCAAGTCAAACCACCATGCACCCTTGTCGGCATCTTTACAGCAATGCCCTCACTGGTCTCTCTGGGCTCTTCCTGCTGACCCTCAGATCTGACCTGGAGTCCTCACAGCTTGGCCCTGACATCAGTGTAAGTCCAGACCCTCAGACTTGCCCTGACTCTCCATTGCCTGTGCTCCCCAGATCACCCTCCTCACCAAGTTTCTTTCCTCTGCTTCCTGCGCTCCAACACACTTTACTGCTTTCAGTTCTCTAATTCCCATGCTCTCTCTTGCCTTAAGGTCTTCCCATGGGCCGTTCCCTCGATGGAATGCCTTTCCAGTTCTTTCCCCTGTTTGCTCCCATTTCCTTCTGCCATAGCTATTCATTGTCTTGTCTGATTTTAATTATGTCACTTTCTTTAAGATTTCCCTCTAACAAGACTGAACTCTACACAGTCCAAGCTTCATTCAGTGTCAGACATGCATATTGTAAGGGCTCAATAGCGTATTTCTTTAGGGAAGAAGAGAACGGATTAAGTCTCAGGAAAGGCCTCAAGTCCTGGTCTTTACATCATCAGTTGAAGTTTTGCCCCAAAAGACATCTATTTATGCTGAATAATCATGAATATCACTTCTCTGTTTATAACTGTCAGGTCACCTGATGGTACAGAAATGAAATAAAACTTTCCTTCTTTCTTCCCAGACAGAGCAGCTGCCCGAGTCCGGAGTCCTTTTTCTGCCTCACTGAAATTGGCCTATATTTTGGAAAAGCACTGGGTAGCCCCCTTTCCTCTTTGTCTTGAGCCAAGAACCAGTATAAAGGAGCCAGCTAAGTGGCCATTCCTCAAAGCAAAGTTTCTCTTTGTAAAGGGGTCCCTGAATCTTAAGAACATTCAGAGTCCCAAGAGTCCTGAACCATGGATGTTTCCTGACTGACCATCACCACGAAATGTGGGAGTCTGGCATGTCTGGAGGGGTTTATTAGTTGCAGCAGCATCGAGGCATTAAGCCATGGACATTCTGGAGAGCCAGATGGCCGAGCTGGGGGGACCCCAGCTCCAAGGCTATTGCACATGACAGGAGAGTAGACACTCTCCTGGCAGAAGAGCCAGAGGCTCTGATTCAAAGCTGTCCATCTAGGAGCATCTAAGCCCCTAGCCAAAGCGGCCACATAGCAAATCCAGCTAGAAACCTCTCAGTGTAGTCTGGGGCTTCTCACCTTCAACTCTGTGGTTATTTGGGACTAGACGATGCTCTTATGGGGAGCTACCCTGTGCATCGTGGGATCTTTAACAACACCTTTGGCCTCTATCCACAAGGTATTAGTAGAAACTCTACCCCCCACCCCAAACTTCACTCTCCAGGCCTAACAACCAAGAGTGTCTCCAAATATTGCCAAATCCTCCTGGGAGAAACAAGGCAGCCAAAACAAGCCAACATAAAGGGAATGAAAAATCTCTTCTGATTGAGGTTCTGACCCTGGGCAGTACTTCATATGGATTGAAGCCACTGGTTTAATAGCACTTAGCACCTTGGGCAGTTATATAATGCTTCTGATCAAATTTTCCCTACCAGCTAAAACAAGTCAATATAAAAACAAACACTATAAAATGTTTTTAATCTTATGTGAGGATTAATGGAAATGATAATGTTTACAGTATCTAGTCTAGTGCTGGTGCTAGGGGGAGAAGGAAATGGCAACCCACTTTAGTGTTCTTGCCTGGAGAATCCCAGGGATGGAGGAGGCTGCCATCTGTGGGGTCGCACAGAGTTGGACACGACTGAAGTAACTTAGCAGCAGCAGCAGCTGGTGCTAGGTAGGCACTCACAATATGGCTGAGTGAACACCTTCTTGCCCATGAAAGAAAATGAAAAAGCTGAGAATCCTCTGACCTTGCTCCTGGGAACCAGCTGCCCTCTAACCAGGCGGGCAGTGACAGAACCTCTGAGGGCAGGAGCATGAGAACACTTCATCAAAGTCAAAGAAAGTTGCAAATGTCATTTATTTTGGAACACAGATTTCTTCTGGGGCTTCCAGAAAAATTCTCTCCACCTGGTCTCCAGAAAAGATCATTTTCTTGTGTCTGGTTTATGTGGGCAAGTGCTCCTTTGAATGGTATTGAATCTGCCCCAGAAAGAGGCTGAGGTTGGGCCTCACCTGAGAAAGGCAGCATCTTACACCACACACAGAAAAGGGGAGGGGAGGGGGTCTCAGAGGCAGAGAGAGGGAGATAGGAGTCAGTCCCACTACTCACAGGGTGACCTTTGGAACTTAGCCGTCTGGAGCTTCACTTACTTCATTACAGAGATTCCATTAAGGAGCATATGGAATAATGTAGGCAAATCACTAGGCATAGTGCTGGCAAGTAGGAACCACATGCTAAATGTACACCTTGACAGTATTAACTACAAGTGCGTTAGCTTTTACTGTGATTGTTCCTATTAGCATTATCACTCTCATCATTATTGGTCAGAGTAGCTGAAAAAGCTTTACCTTTATTGACTTCAGATCTGCCACCATCTGGAGATGGCATGGCCACTAGTCTATCTCCTGGGTTCAGAAGGCTGGGAAGCAGGCGGCCATTGGAGCCCAGTTCTCTCTGAAAAAGATTTGAGATCCATTTTGGGTAAAAATCTGTGCAGTCTCCGGTCCCAGGACATCAAAGTGGCTTTATCTCTCTTGGCAGGTTAGGCTACTAGGAATACTGAACATTTTTCTGTCACACCCATTGCCAAGGGTGCAATTTGGGAAAACAAATAGGGATTTACAGATAGTAACTTTCCTCTTCTTCTATTGATAGCCTGAGATAATTCATGGCTACGTTTGGACAAATGCAAAAATGTGCATTTAGTTTGAATTTGGATTCATTCCTCATGAATATTAGTCATCTCAGTCTAAAATGCAAGCACTTCTCTGTTTCAACAGATGGGAGGATGTACTGTGAAATCATACTACAGAACAGGGGGAAAACAAGAAGGTTGAAATTAAATTTAAGAAGTCTTGGCACAGTGGGACAAAGTGTGCATTGCCATATATTTCCCTACACAATGAGGCATGTGCTTTTAGGTGTGGCTTAATTCTTGCAAAAGCGATGGGATGGGAATATTTATAAACTAAGTTGCTTAATGATTTAATTCACCATAGGAATGTTTTTTGCCGATAACTCTTCATGCAGAGTTTCCTTTTACTGAATGCCTAAATCAGACACTGGCCCATGAAATGTCATATTCCATTGTCAATGATGAAAATACGATTCTGGGGCCATGCTGCCCTCTGTGTCCTCTTCTGCCTGTTGACACTCTGCAGCTTCCTGAGGCCACTGCTGGTGGCTCCCACGTCATGGCAGAAGAGATCAATGTTGGACAAGCTGACTACCTGGGGAAGGGTGAAAAATAAGTGGGAGAGAAATAAGAAAATGAAATTAAAAAATTAAAGGGAAGAAAAGAATTGGAGCAGGAGAACTTCAAATTAATGCCTTTCCACTACATCTCACTAATTAACAAAACGCGGTAGAAAAATGCAGTTGTTGATTCCTTGGACTTGTTGAGTACCAACAATATCACAGACATCAGGATTAGAAGTGGGCAAAATTAACTCTTATGATAATGAAGCCAGAATCCATCTAACATTGAATAGATAAACAAAGAACTCTAGTTTCCAAATTTTTTTTTTCTGAAAATTTCCATTACGTGATGTGTCAACATGACAATAGCACAATAATTCTTATCCTATAAGAGTAAATGAAAGGCCGTACGAGATCTTTAAGTTCCTTTCACATCAAAAAAGAATGGCATATACCACTTTTCAGTTTAATTTATTTTTATTGGCGTTGTAATTCCCTAAAACACAAGTAAATTCTGTGTGTATGTATGCTAAGAAGCTTCAGTCATGTCCGACTTTGTGTGACCCCATAGACTGTGGCCGACCAAGTTCTTTGTTCATGGTATCCTCCAGGCAGGAATACTGGAGTGGGTTGTCATGCTCTTTTCAAATCCTTTGTACTCTAGCTAATCAATCTTTTAACTTGTTAACTGATTAACTAGAGATTCTCATTGACTTCTCAGTAAGCAATACAATTTCTCAGAAGTAGTTCTGGATAACTTGAGTCACACAGAAAATCTTTCTAAAATAATAAAAATGCAGAAATTCAGCTTTGTAAGGGATTCAAGAATCAATTTGTCTGAACAAACCTCCATTTATGGATAAGAAAATGAAGGAAAAGTAAGAATTAACTGAAGAACCATTTCACCACAAATATGTTTTTAAAAAGTAGGTCAGACACAGCTAATTTTTGTTGAGTGTCATTTATGAACAGTTGCAGACACCTACATCCATATAATATTTCCTAACCCTTATCTGCATATTATGAGGCAGATACAATGTTTTGTATTTAACATATGAGGAAAGAGAAGCTCAGAGAAGGTAAAAATCTCATCCTGCATCATGTCATTAATCTCCTGACATCGAGGCAAAAATTTCCCTAGATGTGATTGTACTGAGTAAGACAGAAGAATTAATACTATTCCAATCCTCAAAGTTTCTTGGATGCTTAATAAAATATCTTGTATAAAATTATTTTGTCATTTGCCTTTTTACACCATAGAATTCAAAAAGACATTTCCATTTATGTGAAGTTTTAAGAGAAAAATTTAAATATAAACTTGTATTTATTCATCAGGTTCCCAAATCTATATTAAGTGATTGGCTAGATTAAGTAAATTCCCCAGTTATTTTTAAAAGAAAGTTTTTTTTTAATTGTTACAAGTAAATTTTAGATAGCAAATGTTAAAAAAATGTCAGAGAAAACAGGAGTGAAAACAGGGTCTCTTTTATAGCCTTTTAAAGGGGAAACTCAGAGTTATATAGGCAAACTTAGCTTTAACTGGGTGAGTAATTAGGGTTGATAACAGGGTCTTAAGAGTGTAGATGCCTGTGTGGGGTAAAGCAGAGGTACCCAGATGACTTGGCCTGCACTGCAAAGCAACTATCTCAAAATTACTGAAGGTGAGTTTTTAAACACAGGTTGCTGCCCACCAACCTCCGAGAATTTTAATTTAGTAAGTTTGGAGTGGCTCAGAAATCTTTATTTTGTTTAACACTCCCTCCAGTGACTCTCTGGTCCTGCCATGTTGAACCATCAATCATGTAAACAATGTTTGATTTGTACAAGATAGTCTGTCCAACTCTGTACTTTGTTATCTCATTAGCTGTGGAAACTTGAGCAAGTCAAGTAAAACTTCTGAGCTTCACATTCCATCCCACAGATTGAGGGGAAATGGAACCTCAGAGAGGCCTTGGCCACCACACGGGATCCCGAATCCCTTGAGATCACGTGCAATAAGGGTGTTAAACTCTAAAGCTGTTTACATAGTCCATAACTTGACCCCAGAACAACTCTGTAGGTAAGAGACAGATTTTGAGTGTCTGCTCTATACCACACATTGTCCTCAGTACTTCACCTTCTCAACCATCAGTTTTCATGATTGTTTGAACCAGTCAGGTACAGAACTCTCTCCCTGTTGTGTCTGTTAGTCTTCCAGGGGCCCTATCACAACCCGTTAGCTCTAGTTTACCTTCCTTTCACTCCTAACTTCGGAATCTAGTTCTTATGCTCCTTGGATATGGTACTTAGCTTGGTTATACCCACATTTCCCTGCCTTCCCTCAGTATCCTACAAGGATGATCATCCCCTTCTCCTTTAAGGGATTCCTAGAATCTCCTTCCAGACACAGGCGCTGGGATTCTGGCTTCTTGGAATGGATCATGAGATAACAATCATTCTCCAAGTTAAATGTTGTATGAAAAAAAAAATATAGCCCTGAGTGCTGAAACTGTTATACAAAATCATTCCAACTCCCGGGTTTCCAAGGAAATGAAGGCTGAGAAGGAGAAAGGACAAGACAGAGACTTTCATCTTTTTCACTTTGCCAGACATCTTGATCTACCTCAGAAGTAGAATGGTTATACTATGCGCTGGAGAAGAAGTGAGCTGAAGTGAAGAAGTCGCTCAGTCGTGTCCAACTCTTTGTAACCCCATGGACTGTAGCTTACCAGGCTCCTCCATCCATGGGATTTGTCAGGCAAGAGTACTGGAGTGGGGTGCCATTGCCTTCTGCATGCATTGGAGAACCTGTCCCCATTTTGAGGAGTGTTTTGTAAATTAATTAATTTATTTCAATTGGAGGATAATTACTACAATATTGAGATGGTTTTTGCCATACAGCAACATGAATCGGCCATAGATATACATGTGTACCCCATACTGAACCCCCCTCTCACTCCCTATCCTTCTTTGTTGTCCCAGAGCACTGGCTTCAGGTGCTCTGCTTCCCTGATTGTTCAGATCAACACTTGCACTCCCCTAGTCTATGGGGTCTGTGCTCCTGAAGGGAAAACTCTTCTTTTTTCCTGGTTAATAGGTATATCACAAACCACAGAGTTCTCTGAGGATGACTTTTCTGTGCTTACACTGTGTTCTACCTAGTTTTTTCCACAAGTACCTTCAGGGTACTCTACTCAAAGCAGAGCATGCTACAAGCACAGAAAGCTCAAGAAACACCATATGGGTAACAGGAATCATTTTATTTCCCCTATATCCATTTTAACATTGACTGTGTTATTATTTCTTCATGTCTGTCACTCACATGTGCCTACAAGTTAACTGACAAAACCTAAGACAGAGCCTGCAATAAAAGTCTTGCTCTATTAATAAATGAATGGATGGATGGATGGATGGATGAATTCTTTGACGTTTCTATACCAATGATAAAATTATAAGAGGAGTTAAACTGGAAAGCACACTGGAAAACTCTGTCATATGACACATGCTTGAGTAGAAAAATCTCATAATTTCCAAATGTAGTCCATCAGTTAACCAACCAAACAAAACATAATTTTGGTCTCTCGTGTGTCCTAGGTTCTCTATTCCATGTTAAACAGAGGTAAAGTTGAGCAGATAAAGGACTTATGGGGCATATACATCATTGGTTATGAGACTGGATTGCACCTAAAAGCCACTTAACTCAGAAGCTGTGCGCTAGGTCCCAGAGGACAGACAGTGTGTGTGTGTGAGGGGGGGGGGGGGGTCGGGGGGGAGGGAGGACTTGCAGTTAGGAGGCTAGTGTGAGTAGAGATCCACGCTAGCTAGAGAGGCTAGGGAAGGCTTTACTCTTAGAAAACAAAATATGTATACAAAGACTTGGTAATAGGAATATGCTTGGTGTGTACCTGGATAAGATTTGCCTGCCTATGGCACCCCACTCAAGTACTCTTGCTTGGAAAATCCCATGGACGGAGGAGCCTATTAGGCTGCAATCCATGGGGTCGCTAAGAGTCAGACACGACTGAGCGACTTCACTTTCACTTTTCACTTTCATGCATTGGAGAAGGAAATGGCAGCCCACTCCAGTGTTCTTGCCTGGGGAATCCCAGGGACGGGGGAGCCTGGTGGGCTGCTGTCTATGGGGTCGCACAGAGTCGGACATGACTGAAGTGACTTAGCATAGCATTAGCATAAGTTCTGGTTGAGAAAAATAAAATTGTGAGATACTACGTGACTGAGGTTGGATTGTGAAAGGTAGGTTTTTTTCCTGTTTGTTTTCTGGGTTTTTGTTGTTGTTGTTGTTTGTTTGTTTTTGTTCTTGTTTGTTTTTAAATGCACAGCTGAAGTCTTGACTTTTGGAGCTCAAAGTCTGTAATTCTCTCTCTTAAGAAGGAGATGGACTCATTGGCTCACTGTAATGGGAAAAAAAAAAATTAAGTTAGCCATATGCAATTTCCCTGTGTTTAAAAGGCCTCCATGTTTCTTTCAACTCCTTAAGTTTTCAAAGGGAGGGGGAAAAGCGTATTTAGTTGCTTAATATTTCTGTATATCTTAAAGGACCCTTCATATTTATCATCAGAGACACACCAAAGCACATTACAAGTAATGTAAGCCAGCTGGTGTTTTGCAGGCCAAAGTCAGTTGATGGTTTAATAGTAAAAACCATCTTTTTGTTAACATTTTTCTGGAGCACATCACCAAGGAATGCATGGCCCCTTTCTACATTTTTCAGAAAAAGAACTATCTTATTAGCTCTTTTCTTAGATTTCTGAATACTTTTAGTAGAAAAAAGATTGGTCTGGTTTCTTTTGAGGACTCTTTCAGAAATGTCTAAGCCATCTTCTGAACATCAGGGAAATTCTTTTTAATGTGAATTGATATATTTTCCAAATGTACTCACCTAGATCACAGCTAATAAACTTGTGTAAGGGTAGCAAAACATTTTTGTCTAGGACATAAACTTATCTGTGCCCTCTGTGCTGGTCCAAGCACCAGTGACTGAAAAAGTAACTCAGAATAACTTTTGGAGATTTCGTACATTCCCTGTTTCCTTCCATCTCAAAACCATGATATAGTCACAATTCATGGGTCTCTACAAGGAGAAGGGGATGACAGAGGATGAGATGACTGGATGGCATCACTGACTCAATGGACGTGAGTCTGAGTAAACTCCGGGAGTTGGTGATGGACAGGGAGGCCTGGCGTGCTGCAATTCATGGGGGGTTGCAAAGAGGCGGACATGACTGAGTGACTGAACTGAACTGAACTGACCAGGAATTTCAGAATGGCCATTGAATTTAAAAATAAAGGCCTAAATGGTAAATGTTCTGTGCATCCAGCCAGTTACAAATTCCCTGAATGTCTTTTCCTAATCCATGTATTTATATATAATGCACTGAACATAACCCCTTCATGGATATGAGAGTTGGACCATAAAGAAGGCTGAGGGCCAAAGAATTGCTGCTTTTGCATTGTGGTGCTGGTTAAGACTCTTGAGACTCCCTTGGACTGAAAGGAGATCAAAGCAGTCAATTCTAAAGGAAATCAACCCTGAATAGTCATTGGAATAAAGGATGCTGAAGCTCCAGTACTTTGACCACCTGATACGTAGAGCTGATTCATTGGAAAAGACCCTGATGCTGGGAAAGATTGAAGGAAAAAGGAGAAGGGGACATCAGAGGTTTAGATGGTTGGATGGCATCACTGACTCAACGTACTGGAATTTCAGCAAGCTCCAGGAGATAGTGAAGAACAGGAAAGCCTGGCATGCTGAAGTCCATGTAGTTGCAAAGAATAGGATAGACTTAGAGCAACTAAACAACAACAACTTAACATAACTCAAGTCCTGTCCCAAAGACCAATTCTTCAACAGAGTCTATTCTGTGCTGCTTCACCTTTTCCCTATACCCTACTCCAGAATATTTAAGGGAAATAACATCTGCTGGATCATGGAAAAAGCAAGAGAGTTCCAGAAAAACATCTACTTCTGCTTTACTGACTATGCTGAAGCCTTTGACTTGTGGATCACAATAAACTGTGGAAAATTCTGAAAGAGATGGGAATACCAGACCACCTGACCTGCCTCTTGAGAAATCTGTTATGCAGGTCAGGAAGCAGCAGTTAGAACTGGACATGGAACAACAGACTGGTTCCAAATAGGAAAAGGAGAACGTCAAGGCTGTATATTGTCACCCTGTTTATTTAACTTATATGCAGAGTACATCATGCAAAACGCTGGACTGGAAGAAACACAAGCTGGAATCAAGGTTGCCAGGAGAAATATCAATAACCTCAGATATGCAGATGACACCACACTTATGGCAGAAAGTGAAGAGGAACTAAAAAGCCTCTTGATGAAAGTGAAAAAGGAGAATGAAAAAATGGCTTAAAGCTCAACATTCAGAAAACTAAGATCATGGTATCTGGTCCCATTACTTCATGGGAAATAGATGGGGAAACAGTGGAAACAGTGTCAGACTTTATTTTGGGGGGCACCAAAATCACTGCAGATGGTGACTGCAGCCGTGAAATTAAAAGACGCTTACTCCTTGGAAGGAAAGTTATGACCTCAGTTCAGTTCAGATCAGTCGCTCAGTCATGTCCGACTCTGCGACCCCATGAATCCCAGCACGCCAGGCCTCCCTGTCCATCACCAACTCCCAGAGTTCACCCAGACTCATGTCCATTGAGTCAGTGATGCCATCCAGCCATCTCATCCTCTGTTGTCCCCTTCTCCTCCTGCCCCCAATCCATCCCAGCATCAGAGTCTTTTCCAATGAGTCAACTCTTCGCATGAGGTGGCCAAAGTACTGGAGTTTCAGCTTTAGCATCATTCCTGCCAAAGAAATCCCAGGGCTGATCTCCTTCAGAATGGACTGGTTGGATCTCCTTGCAGTCCAAGGGACTCTCAAGAGTCTTCTCCAACACCACAGTTCAAAAGCATCAATTCTTCGGTGCTCAGCTTTCTTCACAGTCCAACTCCCACATCCATACATGACCACTGGAAAAACCATAGCCTTGACTAGACGGACCTTTGTTGGCAAAGTAATGTCTCTGCTTTTCAGTATGCTATCTAGGTTGGTCATAATTTTTCTTCCAAGGAGTAAATGTCTTTTAATTTCATGGCTGCAGGCACCATCTGCAGTGATTTTGGAGCCCAAAAAAACAAAGTCTGACACTGTTTCCACTGTTTCCCCATCTATTTCCCATGAAGTAACGGGACCAGATGCCATGATCTTCGTTTTCTAAATATTGAGTTTTAAGCCAACTTTTTCACTCCCTTTCATTTTCATCAAGAGGCTTTTTAGTTCCTCTTCACTTTCTGCCATAAGGGTGGTATCATCTGCATATCTAAGGTTATTGATATTTCTCCTGGCAATCTTGATTCCAGCTTGTGCTTCTTCCAGTTCAGCATTTCTCATGATGTACTCTGCATATTAGTTAAATAAGCAGGGTGACAATATACCTGATAGCATATTAAAAAGCAGAGACATTACTTTGCCAACAAAGATCTGTCTAGTCAAGGCTATGGTTTTTCCAGTGGTCATGTATGGATGTGAGAGTTGGACTGTGAAGAAGGCTGAGCGCCGAAGAATGGATGCTTTTGAACCGTGGTGTTGGAGAAGACTCTTGAGAGTCCCTTGGACTGCAAGGAGATCCAACCAGTCCATTCTGAAGGAGATCAGCCCTGGGATTTCTTTGGAAGGAATGATGCTAAAGCTGAAACTCCAGTACTTTGGCCACCTCATGCGAAGAGTTGACTCATTGGAAAAGACCCTGATGCTGGGAGGGATTGGGAGCAGGAGGAGAAGGGGACGACAGAGGATGAGATGGCTGGATGGCATCACTGACTCGATGGACGTGAGTATGAGTGAGCTCCAGGAGTTGGTGATGGACAGGGAGGCCTGGTGTGCTGCCATTCATGGGGTCACAAAGAGTTGGACACGACTGAGCGACTGAACTGAATACATAGTTTTAGGATATCATATTATCAAACTGTGAGCTGTTGAAAAGCAAGGATTATGCCTAATTAATTGCTCTATGATTATAATCCAGTCTTATAGGCATCATAGTATCTAGAGCATAGTTTTGAAACGACATAATGTCTACTCCGGGTACATTGTGGGAAGCTACTACATATTTAGATAAGGAATGATGAGTAAAGAAAAACTCTAGGTAGAATATTTGTTATATACAAAGATATGTCTTTGGATGAAGATATTATACAAAAGAAAAATATTAGTATCATGGATAAAGCAGTTAAGTTGAATGCATGTAAAATTTCCCACCAGAGTTCTGTTGAATGTAATCCTTTGATTGAAAATCTTGGATCTAAGTCTTACCTCCAGAAGAAATTTGATGGGAAACTTTCACATGCACTAAACTCAATTATCTAATTTTGTCTTCTCAACAGGCCTGAGGAAGTGGTTACGATTCACATGGTACAGTTCTGTAAACTGAAACGCAAAGTAGTTAAAATCGCTGACTTGGGACTCTATCAGAACTCATGAATTTAAATGCTATACTTTTTCCTACAAGAGTTAAGCTGTAAAGGAAGAGGGCAAATTATGTCATAGAAACTGTGAAAAACAAAACTCCAGGCCATTACCTACCCCACTCTCCTGTCTCTGGTGCAAGAGAAATGCTTTGATCATAGAGGACCATAGTATTAATGTGATACAGTCTTAATCTCTAAATATTTATTTCCCCTAGTTTTCCTTTGAGTTGGGGCTCCTAAATCTCAGAATCATAAAATCCCAGGGGCCCTAGAATTATTCGTCTTGCTCCTAGTTACTAGGCATGGCTTTGAGCAGAGAAGATGGTATACAAAATCCCACTGGCCAAGGGAAAAATATGAGTCACTGTCAAGTGATGATTTCCACTGGGCAACTGGGGAGAGACATGGCTTCTGCCAACATCCATGATGGCTCTTTGTGTCAACTGCCCCGCCCCCCCCAAAAAAATAGAAACCCCTGAAAAAAGCCAGAAGCATCTCTCAAAAACACAAGAAGTCTGTCTGGTGTTTAGTTACATACACATAAAGATTATACAGTGAACTTCTGCTTCTGTATTGTACAGTGGGCTTCTGTTGGTTTGCCCCTGTGCTGAGTTTTCACCAGGTCTTCCCTCTTTAAGCCTCCTGAGTCATTCAGCAGTCAACCATGCTCTTCATGAGTTTTTTTCTTGGGACCTTTTTCTATTCTAGTGAAATAAAGCACCACAGGCACAAAATTCATATTTTGGCAAGTGGTGTCACTTGCTATCCTGTATCTTCCCACAGATTTCATTTTATTGAACTAATATCTTCCTGCTGAATTGGGACTGTGCAGACCCACCAAAGGCAAAACCTCAGGCAGAAGGGATGACTTTGCTAGCTTCTTTGCTATTCCAAGTGACATTTCCTCAGATGTTTGCTGCCCTGCTGTGCAAACATAGTTACGCATGAAATAAAGTAAAAACAAAAAAAATTAAACAGCAGTTAGTGGTTGGATGTTATTTCCAGTTTGGAACCACTGACGAGGCTGCTATAGAAAACTCTTCCCTCTGTTATTACAAAATAACAGTTTGTGGATGGTGAAAAGAAAACACAACTGAATTTCCTTTTAACTTCAAATACAGAAGCTAGTGCATCTATCATTACCACTACATTACAATACATTATGGGAGAAGGTCATCATAACTTTAGAGGGGTTATTTCCATCCACGTCTCTTATCCTCTCAAAATTGTTATAAAGGGACCAGCCTGATGCCAAATGCTCTGCTAAAGAAAACACACCAAGCTGAAGTGAGTGAGTTAGAATGAAACAGAACCAAAATTCATTGCATGGGACCCAACATTGAAGCCGATTTTGTCACAATGCACCCTGATACAGCAGCATCAAACACAGCTCTGTTCTCTTTCATGTTTGCCTTTATGTCAAATTCTGCTTTTCCAAATAGGCTATTCTTTGTCCAAAGACCACAAGTGCAGTCCTTGTCAATATCCTTGGAGTCTAGAATTGTTCCATGTCCTTCCTTCATAGAATTCGGTCATTACCCCCTTCTTTTCTGATGATGATAAAAACAAAAGCAATAAAATAGCTAATATTTATTTAAAGTTTAGTACATGCCATGTAATATTCCTATTTAAACCACATAAAAATCCTATGAGGTGGTAATTAGAGACTTGCTTTGTATTTAATTATGAGTTCAATTGAGGTCTCATCACACAGAAACTTCTTGACAGAAGGGTCTGAGCTTATTTAATCACTATATTCTACAGCCTCAGGCCCTTGTTAGTCCCAAGTCAAAGCATGTGAAACAACTGTCCACAGGAGAGCCACATATTCCAGAATACTTGGACATATGGTGACCATGTCTATTCTAAACAACTAATAAATATTATACCAGAACAACATGTATGCCTAAGCAAGGGGGGCCAGCACATCAAAATGCTGTTCAAGCTCATCTTCTGACTTGGCCTAGCATCTTCAGTGGAAAGGTAAGTAAAACTAACATTTTCAAAGGAGTATATCTTCATTTGTTGTTGTTGTTGCTTAGTTGCTAAGCTGTGTCCAACTCTTTTGTGACCCTATGGACAGTAGCCCACCAGGCACCTCTGGCCATGGGATTTCCCAGGCAAGAATGCTGGAGTGGCGGGTAGCCATTTCCTTCTCCAGGAGATCTTCCTGACCCAGGCATCAAACCCAAGTCTCCTGCCAATGTGGATTCTTTGCCACTCAGCCACCAGAGAAACATATATCTTCATAATTTGTACTTAACTTACAAATGTGATTCTTGGGTAAAAGATACATGAATAATTGCACTGAGGGGAACATGGTTTAAAGAGCTCTTCCACATAACATTTTCTCTATTTAATGTTTCTTAACAGCTGGAAGACAAGACCTTGAGTCAGAGACCTGAATTTGGCCTTCCTCTTAAGTGGGCTACCCCAACATCACAATATTCAGCTGCTCGTAGCCACAGAGCTGACATCACCATTTAGAAAATTTCTTAGGTTCTTTCAATTTTTAGAAGATGTCTTCTTTCCTTCTCTCTAAAGTTAACTTCAAAAAAGCGGGAGAATATGAAATGGGAAAGGGGCATGCCATCTTTGATGAGTCTATTGGGCATATAATTTTAAAGTACAATATACAAAGAAGGGCTGTTGAGAGAAATGAAATGAGTGATGATAGGAGAGGACACCAAGAAAAGGTACCTGGGTCATGACTGATTCACATCATTGTATGGCAGAAACCAACACAAAATTGTAAAGCAATTTTCCACCAATTAAAAAATAGATAAAATTAAAATAAAAAGAGAAAAGGCCCCTGTTTCTAAAGATCTTCGGCCGGATGAGTCTAGTACCTCCTCATTTTGGATGATACAAGAAGTGTGTACAGATACACTGCATGAGCCTCTTTGAATCCAATTTGCCTCCACCAAGTGGCAGGGAATAGCAAATGACCATTTTTGAAGAGGCAGATGATGGTAGAGAAAGAATGGGAATCAAACAGCCTTGAAACTTAAATAAGATGACATCACCTCTCACTTCTCTTTTACACACATCCACACACAATCTCACTCACTCATACTCTCATACATACATCTTCATCACATGGCACCATGTATTAGAGTTTTATTGTAAACTAAAGAACTTTTCTGTTCTCCTGGCTCTAAATTTTACCTACAAGGCAAAGTGATGATCATCAAGTTCTTGTGCTGCTGCTGCTAAGTCGCTTCAGTCGTGTCCGACTCTGTGCGACCCCAGAGACGGCAGCCCACCAGGCTCCCCCGTCCCTGGGACTCTCCAGGCAAGAACACTGGAGTGGGTTGCCATTTCCTCCTCCAATGCATGAAAATAAAAAGTGAAAGTGAAGTCGCTCAGTTGTGTCCAACTCCCAGCGACCCCATGAACCGCAGCCCACCAGGCTCCTCCGTCCATGGGATTCTCCAGGCAAGAGTACTGGAGTGGGGTGCCATTGTCTTCTCCGTCAAGTTCTTGTAGACAGACTCAAATTCCCTGTTTCCCAGCCACTCAGATTGCTTCCAACCACAGCCTTCTCCCCTGGTCCCATGTCTGCAGATTCTGTTCATAAATGAAGGGAGAAATTCCTCCACTCAAAGATAACAAAAACAATTATTACTACTACTAGTCAAGGTTTTGTAGTAATAAAAATAAAATAACAATAAAATTTTACATCAAATATATGGAACATGATTTTTAATCAGAAAATGAGAAAGTGAACAATACAAATGACACAAATGAAGAACCACACCAGAAAAAAATTACACTATAAAGCAGCAGTATGTTTTACCAAATATTGCCCACAGCATTGAAGAATGTAAAGGAAATATGACCTTTATAATGAAAATCTAATATGGAGCAAGAAAGGATTGATGAATAAAAGATTAGAACACAAAAATGGCAAAGCTCAGGAAAGAAGTGGAAGGGTAAATAAAAACCATCAGAGGGAAGCAGAAAAGCAATAGGCAAACATTACTAAAAATCAGGAATAATACGGCAGGCTCAAAAAACCTTGAAATAAAGGACACATCTTAAAGAGTTTAAAGGATTAGTGCAAAAATAATGGGTGCACAATGAATAGGAAGGAGTGCCAATATATATATATGCATGACTGGTGTCCCCAAAGAAAAGATGGAACTGGAAAAGGAATAAAATATTCAAATATATACTTTGGGAAAGCTTTTCTGAAATCTAGAAATATGTTAATCTTCACAGTTAATAGGCGCATCATGTTTCAGGGGGAAAATAATACAGATCGATCAACATTATTATGTACTCAGTTCAGTTCAGTTGCTCAGTCATGTCCTACTCTCTGCAACCCCATGGACTACAGCACGCCAGCCTTCCCTGTTCATCACCAACTCCTGGAACCTACTCAGACTCATATCCATCGAGTTGGTGATGCCGTCCAACCATCTTATCCTCTATTGTCCTCTTCTCCTCCTGCCTTCAATCCTTCCCAGTATCAGAGTCTTTTCCAATGAGTCAGTTCTTTGCATCAGGAGGCCAAAGTATTGGAGCTTCAGCTTCAGCATCATTCCTTCCAATGAATATTCAGGACTGATTTCCTTTAGGATTGACTGGTTGGATCTCCTTGCAGTCCCAGGGACTCTCAAGAATCTTCTCGAACAACACAGTTCAAAAACATCAATTCTTTGTTGCTCAGCCTTCTTTATAGTCCTCCTTTCACATCCATATATGACTACTGGAAAAATGATAGCTTTGACTAGATGGACCTTTATCCGCAAAGTAATGTCTCTGCTTTTCAATAAAGTGTCTAGTTTAGCCATAGCTTTTCTTTCAAAGAGCAAGAGTCTTTTAATTTCATGGCTGTAGTCACCATCTGCAGTGATTTTTGAACCCCCAAAAATAAAATCTCTCACTGTTTCATTGTTTCCCCATCTATTTGCCATGAAGTGATGGGACTGGATGCCATGATCTTAGTTTTTTGAATGTTGAGTTTTAAGCCAGCTTTTTTCACTCTCCTCTTTCACTTTCATCAAGGGGCTCTTTAGTTCTTCTTCACTCTCTGCCATAAGGGTGGTGTCATCTACATATCTGAGGTTATTGATATTTCTCCTGGCAATCTTGATGCTGGCTTGTGCTTTATCCTGCTCAACATTTCGCATGATGTACTCTGAATATAAGTTAAATATGAAGGGTGACAATATACAGCCTTGAGGTACTCCTTTCCCAGTTTGGAACCAGTCCGTTGTTCCATGTCCAGTTCTAAGTATTGCTTCCTGACCTGCATACAGGTTTCTCAGCAGGTAGGTAAGGTGGTCTGGTATTCCCATCCTTTTCAGAATTTTCCACAGTTTATTGTGATGCACACAATCAAAGGCTTTGGTCAATAAAGCAGAAGTAGCTTTCTATCTGGAACTCTCTGCTTTTTCTATGATCCAATGGATTTTGGCAATTTGATCTCTGATTCTTTTGCCTTTTCTAAATTTAGCTTGAACATCTGGAAGTTCTCAGTTCACTTTCTGCTGAAGCCTCACTTGGAGAATTTTAGGATTACTTTGCTAGAGTGTAAGATGAGTGCAATTGTGTGGTAGTTTGAATATTCTTTGGCATTGCCTTTCTTTGGGATTGGAATTAAAACTGACCTTTGACCTTTTCCAGTCCGGTGGCCAGTGCTGAGTTTTACAAATTTCCAGATATGTGATATATATTACTCTGTGTTAATAGGCAGAGTATATAAAGAGTAATCCTAGAGACTTGCCCTACAAAATAATAAAATAATTCTTAAATTGACAAAAAATATTATTTGGCATTTGTTTGACCATCCAGCTTCAGAATACTTCATCACATCTAGGTAACTTTTCCCAAATTATCAGTTTTTGTAAAGTGCAGTGATCAAACGTAATTTGAATAATGAAAATATAAGATACTCCCTTTTCCAGCCTTCCTGGTATTTAGGGCACAGAGTTGTGTTGTGGGATTCACCCATCACTCACAGACATGTCATAGTTTCACCCAGAAGGTAACAGTGTAAGTGGGGAGAGGTGGGTGAACTCTGTCCTTGGCATTGACCACAATGGAAGGTCAAGTTCCTGCCACTGATGCTTGAATGAAATCTGAGTATCAGTGTTCAAAACTGCAGTGTCTAGTACTTGTTAGCAGCAAAAATTTTATTTTTCTGTTTCTTAGTTTGTTATTTTTGGTCTTCAGTTACAGAGGGTTGAGTTATTTATGCAAATAACTTTGTTTTTATGCAAATTTATTTGCTTTATTATGATCAGTTCAAATATGGTAGCTCTCTCATTTTAACTGTGCATTTTCCCCTTTGATCGCCCAAACTTCCCTGTACTCTATAAGTAATATTTTTCCCAACCCCTGCTCCCATCTATAGACAACCACTGATTTAATTACCATTATAAATTACTTGTATTTCCTAAATTTTGTATAGATGAAAATACACTGCATGTACTCTTTTGTCTGAATTTTTCCAGAAAGTGTTAACTATTTTTATATTCATCCATGGTGTATGTGTTCATTTATTATATTTATGAAAAATAAACTATTACATGATATACTGCAATTTGATTATCCATTAATCTATTGATGAAGATTTGGGCTATTTTCTGAGTTTAGCCATTAAAATTTAAGTTTCTATGAATATTAATATACAAGTCTTTGCATGGTAATATTCTTTCAGTTCTTAGAGGCTAATGCCTAAGTGTGGAATGAGTGGATCATATAGCAGGTATATGGCTAACATTTTAGGAAATGCTAAACTGTTTCTAAACTGTTTACCAGTGGCTGTCCCACCATATATTCTTTTTTTTTTTTTTTAATTTTTTATTTCAGGTACACACGTGCTCCCCATCCTGAACCCTCCTCCCTCCCCCCTCCCCATACCATCCCCCTGGGCCGTCCCAGCGCACCAGCCCCAAGCATCCAGCATCGTGCACTGAACCTGGACTGGCATCTCGTTTCATACATGACATTTCACATGTTTCAATGCCATTCTCCCAAATCTTCCCACCCTCTCCCTCTCCCACAGAGTCCATAAGACTGTTCTATACATCAGTGTCTCTTTTGCTGTCTCGTATACAGGGTTATCGTTACCATCTTTCTAAATTCCATATATATGCGTTAGTATACTGTATTTATGTTTTTCCTTCTGGCTTACTTCACTCTGTATAATAGGCTCCAGTTTCATCCACCTTATTAGAACTGATTCAAATGTATTCTTTTTAATGGCTGAGTAATACTCCATTGTGTATATGTACCACTGCTTTCTTATCCATTACTCTGCTGATGGACATCTAGGTTGCGTCCATGTCCTGGCTATTATAAACAGTGCTGCGATGAACATTGGGGTACACGTGTCTCTTTCCCTTCTGGTTTGCTCAGTGTGTATGCCCAGCAGTGGGATTGCTGGATCATAAGGCAGTTCTATTTCCAGTTTTTTAAGGAATCTCCACACTGTTCTCCATAGTGGCTGTACTAGTTTGCATTCCCACCAACAGTGTAAGAGGGTTCCCTTTTCTCCACACCCTCTCCAGCATTTATTATTTGTAGACTTTTGGATTGCAGCCATTCTGACTGGTGTGAAATGGTACCTCATAGTGGTTTTGATTTGTATTTCTCTGATAATGAGTGATGTTGAGCATCTTTTCATGTGTTTGTTAGCCATCTGTATGTCTTCTTTGGAGAAATGTCTATTTAGATCTTTGGCCCATTTTTTGATTGGGTCATTTATTTTTCTGGAGTTGAGCTGTAGGAGTTGCTTGTATATTTTTGAGATTAGTTGTTTGTCGGTTGCTTCATTTGCTATTATTTTCTCCCATTCTGAAGGCTGTCTTTTCACCTTGCTAATAGTTTCCTTTGATGTGCAGAAGCTTTTAAGTTTAATTAGGTCCCATTTGTTTATTTTTGCTTTTATTTCCAATATTCTGGGAGGTGGGTCATAGAGGATCCTGCTGTGCTGTATGTCAGAGAGTGTTTTGCCTATGTTCTCCTCTAGGAGTTTTATAGTTTCTGGTCTTACATTGAGATCTTTAATCCATTTTGAGTTTATTTTTGTATATGGTGTTAGAAAGTGTTCTAGTTTCATTCTTTTACAAGTGGTTGACCAGATTTCCCAGCACCACTTGTTAAAGAGATTGTCTTTAATCCACTGTATATTCTTGCCTCCTTTGTCAAAGATAAGGTGTCCATATGTGCGTGGATTTATCTCTGGGCTTTCTATTTTGTTCCATTGATCTATATTTCTGACTTTGTGCCAGTACCATACTGTCTTGATAACTGTGGCTTTGTAGTAGAGCCTGAAGTCAGGTAGGTTGATTCCTCCAGTTCCATTTTTCTTTCTCAAGAGCGCTTTGGCTATTCGAGGTTTTTTTGTATTTCCATACAAATTGTGAAATTATTTGTTCTAGCTCTGTGAAGAATACTGTTGGTAGCTTGATAGGGATTGCTTTGAATCTATAAATTGCTTTGGGTAGTATACTCATTTTCACTATATTGATTCTTCCAATCCATGAACATGGTATATTTCTCCATCTATTAGTGTCCTCTTTGATTTCTTTCACCAGTGTTTTATAGTTTTCTATATATAGGTCTTTAGTTTCTTTAGGTAGATATATTCCTAAGTATTTTATTCTTTTCGTTGCAATGGTGAATGGAATTGTTTCCTTAATTTCTCTTTCTGTTTTCTCATTATTAGTGTATAGGAATGCAAGGGATTTCTGTGTGTTGATTTTATATCCTGCAACTTTACTATAATCATTGATTAGTTCTAGTAATTTTCTGGTGGAGTCTTTAGGGTTTTCTATGTAGAGGATCATGTCATCTGCAAATAGTGAGAGTTTTACTTCTTCTTTTCCAATTTGGATTCCTTTTATTTCTTTTTCTGCTCTGATTGCTGTAGCCAAAACTTCCAAAACTATGTTGAATAGTAATGGTGAAAGTGGGCACCCTTGTCTTGTTCCTGACTTTAGAGGAAATGCTTTCAATTTTTCACCATTGAGGATAATGTTTGCTGTAGGTTTGTCATATATAGCTTTTATTATGTTGAGGTATGTTCCTTCTATTCCTGCTTTCTGGAGAGTTTTTATCATAAATGGGTGTTGAATTTTGTCAAAGGCTTTCTCTGCATCTATTGAGATAATCATATGGTTTTTGTTTTTCAATTTGTTAATGTGGTGTATTACATTGATTGATTTGCAGATATTGAAGAATCCTTGCATCCCTGGGATAAAGCCCACTTGGTCATGGTGTATGATCTTTTTAATGTGTTGTTGGATTCTGATTGCTAGAATTTTGTTTAGGATTTTTGCATCTATGTTCATCAGTGATATTGGCCTGTAGTTTTCTTTTTTTGTGGGATCTTTGTCAGGTTTTGGTATTAGGGTGATGGTGGCCTCATAGAATGAGTTTGGAAGTTTACCTTCCTCTGCAATTTTCTGGAAGAGTTTGAGCAGGATAGGTGTTAGCTATTCTCTAAATTTTTGGTAGAATTCAGCTGTGAAGCCGTCTGGACCTGGGCTTTTGTTTGCTGGAAGATTTTTGATTACAGTTTCAATTTCCGTGCTTGTGATGGGTCTGTTAAGGTTTTCTATTTCTTCCTGGTCGAGTTTTGGAAAGTTGTACTTTTCTAAGAATTTGTCCATTTCTTCCTCGTTGTCCATTTTATTGGCATATAATTGTTGATAATAGTCTCTTATGATCCTTTGTATTTCTATGTTGTCTGTTGTGATCTCTCCACTGTCATTTCTAATTTTATTGATTTGATTTTTCTCCCTTTGTTTCTTGATGAGTCTGGCTAATGGTTTGTCAATTTTATTTATCCTTTCAAAGAACCAGCTTTTGGCTTTGTTGATTTTTGCTATGGTCTCTTTTGTTTCTTTTGCATTTATTTCTGCTCTAATTTTTAAGATTTCTTTCCTTCTACTAACCCTGGGGTTCTTCATTTCTTCCTTTTCTAGTTGCTTTAGGTGTAGAGTTAGGTTATTTATTTGACTTTTTTCTTGTTTCTTGAGGTGTGCCTGTATTGCTATGAACTTTCCCCTTAGGACTGCTTTTACCGTGTCCCACAGGTTTTGGGTTGTTGTGTTTTCATTTTCATTCGTTTCTATGCAAATTTTGATTTCTTTTTTGATTTCTTCTGTGATTTGTTGGTTATTCAGCAGCGTGTTGTTCAGCCTCCATATGTTGGAATTTTTAATAGTTTTTCTCCTGTAATTGAGATCTAATCTTACTGCATTGTGGTCAGAAAAGATGCTTGGAATGATTTCTATTTTTTTGAATTTACCAAGGCTAGCTTTATGGGCCAGGATGTGATCGATCCTGGAGAAGGTTCCATGTGCGCTTGAGAAAAAGGTGAAATTCATTGTTTTGGGATGAAATGTCCTATAGATATCAATTAGGTCTAACTGGTCTATTGTATCATTTAAAGTTTGTGTTTCCTTGTTAATTTTCTGTTTAGTTGATCTATCCATAGGTGTGAGTGGGGTATTAAAGTCTCCCACTATTATTGTGTTATTGTTAATTTCTCCTTTCATACTTGTTAGCATTTGTCTTACATACTGTGGTGCTCCCGTGTTGGGTGCATATATATTTATAATTGTTATATCTTCTTCTTGGATTGATCCTTTGATCATTATGTAGTGACCTTCTTTGTCTCTTTTCACAGCCTTTGTTTTAAAGTCTATTTTATCTGATATGAGTATTGCTACTCCTGCTTTCTTTTGGTCCCTATTTGCATGGAAAATCTTTTTCCAGCCCTTCACTTTCAGTCTGTATGTGTCCCCTGTTTTGAGGTGGGTCTCCTGTAGACAACATATGTAGGGGTCTTGTTTTTGTATCCATTCAGCCAGTCTTTGTCTTTTGGTTGGGGCATTCAACCCATTTACGTTTAAGGTAATTACTGATAAGTATGATCCCGTTGCCATTTACTTTATTGTTTGGGGTTCGAATTTATACACCATTTTTGTGTTTCCTGTCTAGAGAATATCCTTTAGTATTTGTTGTAGAGATGGTTTGGTGGTGCAGAATTCTCTCAGCTTTTGCTTGTCTGAGAAGCTTTTGATTTCTCCTTCATACTTGAATGAAATCCTTGCTGGGTACAATAATTTGGGCTGTAGGTTATTTTCTTTCATCATTTTAAGTATGTCTTGCCATTCCCTCCTGGCTTGAAGAGTTTCTATTGAAAGATCAGCTGTTATCCTTATGGGAATTCCCTTGTGTGTTATTTGTTGTTTTTCCCTTGCTGCTTTTAATATTTGTTCTTTGTGTTTGATCTTTGTTAATTTGATTAATATGTGTCTTGGGGTGTTTCGCCTTGGGTTTATCCTGTTTGCGACTCTCTGGGTTTCTTGGACTTGGGTGATTATTTCCTTCCCCAGTTTAGGGAAGTTTTCAACTATTATCTCCTCAAGTATTTTCTCATGGTCTTTCTTTTTGTCTTCTTCTTCTGGAACCCCTATGATTCGAATGTTGTAGCGTTTAATATTGTCCTGGAGGTCTCTGAGATTGTCCTCATTTCTTTTAATTCGTTTTTCTTTTATTCTCTCTGATTCATTTATTTCTACCATTCTATCTTCTAATTCACTAATCCTATCTTCTGCCTCTGTTATTCTACTATTTGTTGCCTCCAGAGTGTTTTTAATTTCATTTATTGCATTATTCATTATATGTTGACTCTTTTTTATTTCTTCTAGGTCCTTGTTAAACCTTTCTTGCATCTTCTCAATCCTTGTCTCCAAGCTATTTATCTGTGATTCCATTTTAATTTCAAGATTTTGGATCAATTTCACTATCATTATTCGGAATTCTTTATCAGGTAGATTCCCTATCTCTTCCTCTTTTGTTTGGTTTGGTGGGCATTTATCCTGTTCCTTTATCTGCTGGCTATTCCTCTGTCTCTTCATCTTGTTTAAATTGCTGAGTTTGGGGTGTCCTTTCTGTATTCTGGCAGTTTGTGGAGTTCTCTTTTTTGTGGCTTTTCCTCGCTGTGTGTGGGTTTGTACAGGTGGCTTGTCAAGGTTTCCTGGTTAGGGAAGCTTGTGTCAGTGTTCTGATGGGTGGAACTGTATTTCTTCTCTTCGTTCAGTCACGCTGTGGGGAGGGAGGGAGGGACGGATGCTGCAAACAAATAACACTGGCGTGCGCTCGCAGTGCCTCAGCCACACTGGGTCTGCCCCCGCTCACGGCGCGTGTAGCCTCCCTGCCCACACTGCTCGGGCTCTACGTTGTTCCGCCGGGAACAATCCGAGGCTGGCCCTGGGTTGCATGTACCTCCCAGGTCCAAGCCGCTCAGGTTCAGGCACTCGGGTAGTCCTCAGTGGCGCAGACTCAGTTGGGCCTGAGTATTGTGCTCTTCCCAGGTCCGAGCAGCTCAAGTGATGAGGTGTTTGGCGAGCGCCAATGCTGCGACTTATCGCCTCCCCACCACTCGGTTATCTGGGCGTAAAACCGGCGCACCTTCTTAGGCAGATGTTAACCGTCCAGACCCCCAAGAAGTTTTAGTTAGCAAAGAAGCCTGCTTACAGTTTTATAGATAATGTCTCTCTGGGGCTGCAATTGCCCCCTTCCGGCTCTGGCTGCCTGTCACCGGAGGGGGAAGGTCTGCAGCCGGCTATCTCTGTTCAATTCTTTGTTCCGTGCGCGGGCCTGGCGGTGTCTTAGGTTGGGGCTGGCTTTTCGCGTGGTAGATATCCCACAGTCTGGTTTGCTAGCCCAAATTATTTCGCTCAGATAGTGCTCAGGGTATTCAGGCCAGATTCTTACTCTAAGCGATGCAGCCCGCGCTGCGCCTCCCTGCCCAGCCCCCACTTGTTAATGGCGCGTGCAGGCTTCTGCGCTGCTTCTCCGCTGGGGGAGTTACCGTAGGACTCGCAATCTTCGAGTTTTAATTGTTTATTTATTTTTTCTTTCTGTTATGTTGCCCTCTGTGCTTCCAAAGCTTGGCACAGATTCGGCGGTGAGAAGGTTTCCTGGTGTTTGGAAACTTCTCTCTTTTTAAGACTCCCTTCCCCGGACGGAACTCCGTCCCTCCCTCTTTTGTCTCTTTTTTTGTCTTTTATATTTTTTCCTACCTCCTTTCGAAGAGTTGGATTGCTTTTCTGGGTGCCTGATGTCCTCTGCCAGCATTCAGAAGTTGTTTTGTGGGATTTACTCGACGTTTAAATGCTCTTTTGATGAATTTGTGGGGGAGAAAGTGTTCTCCCTGTCCTACTCCTCCGCCATCTTGGCTTTCAATTTCCACCATATATTCTTACCAAGAGAATATGAGAGTTTCAGTTTCTGTATAAAGTACTTGATATAGCCATTCTTTCTAATTTTTGGCATTCTAAGATCATGTAAAAGTATTTCATTGTGGTTTCAATGAACACATACCTAATGATTAAAGATGTCAATAATTATTTTGTTTTCACATCAGTATTCATACATCTTATCTGTTCAAATATTTTACATATTTAAAAATTAGTTATTGTCTTCTTACATTAGTTTTGAGAATTTTTAAACATATATTCTGGATACAAGTTTTCATTGGACATATGACTTGCGGCAAATATTCTCTCCAGTCTATGGTCTATGTTTTTAATCTTTGTCTTTCAAAGAGCAGACATTTAAAATTTGATGAAGTTTATCGTATTTATTTTCATTTATAGACCTTTTTTTTTAATGCTGTAACTAGGAACTCCTTGTCTAACCGAGAGTTATAAAAATTTTCTTTTCTGTTTTCTACTAGAAGGTTTATAGTTTGAGGTTTTAAGTGTAGATTTAAAATTGATTCTAAGTTAATTATTTTTTATGTGGTGGAAAATATGAAGTTCATTTTCTTTTTTGTATAAAGATATCCAATTAATCCAGTACCATTTGTTTAAAAAAAGAAAGACTCTCATTTTTACACTGAATTTCCTTTGTATTTTTATGAAAAATCAGTTTTCATTTATGTGTCATTCTGTTTCTGAACTTTATTCTTTTCAATTGATCTATTCATTTATTTTTATGTTAATACCACAGAACCTTGATTAATGAAGACTTTACTAAGTCCTAATATCAGGCAGTGTTATTATTCCAAACTTAGGTTCTTTTTTTCCAAAACTTTTCATTGCTGTAGGTCCTTTGGATTTACTTGAATTTCAGAATCAGCTTGTCAGTTTTACAAAAATAGCACTGAGGGTTTAAATGGGTTAGCCTTGAAATTATATATTAATTTGGGGAAGGCTGATATCTTAATTTGTCTTTTGACTCACCAGCACAGTATATCAAGCCATTTTTTTGGTCTTAATTTCAATTATCAGTGTTTGTAATGTTGGTGTACATGGCTCTTGTAAGACTTATCTCTAAGTATTTCACATTTGTGATGCTTTTGTAAATGGTGTTTTTCTTTTCCATTTTTATTGTTCATTGCTAGTATATAGAAACACAACTAATAGTTGTATACTGAGCTTCAATCTTGCAACTTTGTTGAACTCGTTTTAGTTCTAATAACTGTTTGTGAATGCCATAGGATTTTCTACAGAGATAATCATGTTGTCTATGAATAAAAATGATTTTACTTCTTCTTCCCTAATCTAGAGATATTCTTTTTTATTACTTTATTGTAGTGGCTAAAACCTCCAACTGAATAGCAGGAAGAAGAACAGACATCCTTGTCCTGCTATTGATAATTGGTGAAAGAATGTTGAGCCTTTCACCATTAAGAATGACAATAGCTGTAGGTTTTTCTCAGAGGCCTTTATTATTTTTCAGAGGTTGAAGATCCCATTTTATCATTGTTTGCTGAGTGTGTGTTTTTGCTTGTTTATTTTTTAGTGGGGAATGGATGTTGCATCTTGTCAAAAGCTTTCCCCACATTCTTCATGAATGCAGATCTTCATTCAGTAAACAAAATCCCTATTTCAAGATGTCAAGTCCATGATTTTATTATAGAGCATGAAGTGGTAGAGTGTATACGTATCTATGTGTATGTATGTGTATATTTTTAATCAAACCTGTCTTTCATTTGATCTTCTATTAAGGGAGATTAATCAGTTTATAATTAGTGCATGCTCTGTTCTATCAGTAAAATTTCCACATCATTTCAGATTTCTAAATTTATGTATTTTCTTTTACATTTTTCTGCATTCCTATAGATAATTAAAATTGTTTTCTCTGGTTTTAAGAAAATCTTACATTCTATTTTTATAGCTATGGTTCTGGGACTTAAATTATGTCATCCATATATATGTTATTATGACTTTTCATTATTTCAACTTATCAAATATAAATTTTCTCTTCATTAAAAAGACAAGCCTCTCACTTTCTTTCAGGTTTCTTTTACCTTTGGCATAAGCTGTTTTCTAAAGTATCCAGAATACAACAATAAAAGTGACATTTTAATTCATTAAAGAAGGAATGATGTACTTAATAAGTGACATTTCCATAGTTATCTTCTCATTGGGATAAAAATAAATATAATCCCTATTTACACTCCATGTAAAATAAAATTTAATATGAGTTAGAAATCTAAATGTGAAGGACATAAAAATACAAAACTTTAAACTGAATCATTTAGGAGGATATATTGATATAACCTCAGAGTACGGAATGCCTTTTCAGCTAAACAGGAAACCAGAAACCATAAATGAAATCATGGCAGATTTTTTACATTCCATGAAATTTCTTTAAACAATGACACATTTTTATTTGCTTTATATCTTTATCATGATTAGTATATACATCTTTATAAGGCATTGCTAATTTTATTTCTTTATCCTTGATGAAAAATATATTTGATGGTTTTTGCACTATAACTAAAAGCCTTGCTTATTCAGTCTACTAATTTAAAATAATCTATTCTTTTTTCTTGAAAAAGAAATTGCTTTTTGCAGCCTACCAACTTCCTATAGTAGGCCAGCTGTCATCTAAATCCGTGTATCTTGTCCTTTATGTTTTCTGTTTCTCACTCAACTTTTTAAGCTTTTCTTTTATGTAGCATCTGGAAACTTACTGAGACTAGTGCATAAAGAATTTCTATAGACATTTTAATTGTTTTTCTCACATATTCTTTTAACTGAGCTGTGTATAGAAGTCTAGATTCAAACTAAGTTATTCTTAGTGTTTGAAAGGAAGACAATTTCATTGTCTTCAAGCACTCATTGTTGTTATTGAGCATTCTGATGCCAATTTGATTTCCACTCTCTGAATTTTCTGAAGTTATGCAATGATGTCTTTTAAGGATTTTATCTTTTGTGTTTTGAAATGTTGGAGAAAGAATGAAATACTCCAAGTGTATGCACATGTGTGTGTGTGTGTGTTTGTGTTACCTCGAGATTACTTGAGCATACTTTTTGAATTAAAAAACTTTGAACTTTGGTGCTGGAGAAGACTCTTGAAAGTCCATTGGACAGCAAGGAGATCAAACTAGTCAATCCTAAAGGATATCAACCCTGAATATTCTTTGGAAAAACTGATGCTGAAGCCGAAGCTCCAATACTTTGGCCACCTGATGCGAAGAACTGACTTATTGAAAAAAACCCTGATGCTGGGAAAGATTGAGATCAGGAGGAGAAGAGGGCAACAGAGGATGAGATGGTTAGATGGCATCACTGACTCAATGGACATGAGTTTGAGTAAATTCAAGGAGATAGAGAAGGACAAGGAAGACTGGCGTGCTGCAGCTCGTGGGATCACAAAGAGATGGATGCAACTTAGCAACTGAACAACAAACCTATGGTAAATTGTTTTCTATCATTTATTTGTTTAAATTATTTTCTATTTTTTCCTCTTTCTAACATTTTATTAAATGTTATTTTTTTAAGTATTTCATATAGCTTAATCATTCTGTCATGTTTATCTTTTTTTTTTTTTTTTTACTCTTTTTGGGAAAAGGTTATCAATTTTTGGCTCCTAGCCATTCTATTGAAATTCAAATTCAGAAAAACAATCTTTAATTTCCAATAGGATTTTCACAGTTTTATTTCTCAATTTTTATTTTTGTTATCACAGACTCTTCTTATTTTATAGAGGCAACAATATCTTTCTGGATCTTTCTAATAGTTGTGAATTTTTAGAAGTTCACTTGTATTGCATGAATTATCTATTTGTTTTGAGTTTAGTTGATCTGAACTTTAATTTTTTCTTCATTAGTACTATTATTTTCCTTATACTTCTGGTGAAATCTTGGTTATCCAATATATTTAAGCATGAAGGACACTTGATTTTTTTAGATCCTGGAATAATGTTTTTCCTATAGTCCTCCTTTTTGATGAGCTACTTGGAACTTTGTCTAGAGTAGAAATTGTCAGTTGGAGGGTTTTACTTTGAAGTCTGCTGGTACAGTTAAGACAGCTACGAGACTAGACATGATACAGCCTTTAGAAGCCTTAGTCTTTCTCAAGTGGGATTCTCCAGGCAAGAATACTGCAGTGGGTAGCCATTCCCTTCTCCAGGGGATCTTCCCGACCCAGGGATCGAACCCAAGCCTACCGTATTACAGGCAGGTTCTTTACCGTGTGAGCCACCAGGGAAGCCAGTCTTTCACAAGAGGTAAATGGAATACTGTCAAAGGAGAATACTCGTTTTTTGTTTTGTTTTTTCTTCTTTGGTTTGCCAGGCAGTCCTTGTGTGAGGGTGGAGGTGAAGATGAAGATATACAACAAGGCTACTGATCTACAGTTCTGTTTGCAACACCTATTTTGTACATGCTAATCCTAAGAAGACCATCTCCTGCAGTATTCCACATAGATTGCATTTACCTCTTCCTGTGAGTTTACATGCTAGTGTGGAGAGGCAAAAAATACATGAGATCAATAAGCAACATAATTCCAAACAGTGATTACTACTATGAGGGAAATAAAAAATAAGGTGATAATTACGAGGACAGACAGTGAGAGGTAGCATACTTTTCTCTTTGAAAAATAAAGAATCATTTTCAAAGTAAATATTTGGAAAGTAAGAGCATGGAGATTTCTGAATTCTTTCCTTTTGTCAATGTTTCATATATTTCCCACACTTGTGGAGCTAGAAACCAAATGTGAACTATCTTTATTCTCTAAGGTCCACTAATTTGAACAGTTGTTTTTGAGACAGTACTTGAAATAAAGTACATGTTTAGCTAGAAATATATTTTAAAACAAATTAAAGGTTTTAACATCACTATAATGGATTGGGGGGAAGGAAAGGACATTTAAACTTAATATAAAACCTTATTTTAAGTTCAATTAATGCAAATCATTGAAGTCATTCTATAAAATAGTTACTCTGTATACATCGAAAACCAGCTTCTGACATGATGGGCTTTAGAAAACAATGAAATGAAAACTCTTCTAAAATATCTCATAAAGAAGACTTCTTACCAAATTAGGTTGACCTTTTCCTTTGTTAGTCCAAATCATTGGAGTTTGAATAAATGCCTGGAAATGTATAGAAAGGATCAAGTGTCTAAAAATCAAGAAACTAGCAAAATCCTAAATTCTGTATAATTTCTGGCTCAACTGTGAAGACTCAAGGGAAGCAGAAATCTTTCTCTAATTATCTGAAGAAAGGGCTTGCTGAAAAGGTAGAATTATTTGGAAAGTTAGGTGGGAGGATGAAAGAGGGCTGGGGAAAGGCAAGATTTCATAGTAGAATCCAGTCTGAGTGAAATCAACATATTATGTGGTTATGATCACAAAGTATGTGCATTATCTATTTCTTTTCTTTAACATTATCTACTGCCATATGATCCTTTTTCTTTTCATTTCTCACTGAAGTCTCCAGTCATGAATAAACTGAATTCATGGTCCAGGGAACACAATGTTCAGAAGAAGTTAGTATATGCTAAGGTGCTACAGAATACAAGGAGTTCTGTGACCAAGTAATTTTGGGAAACTCTGTTAAGCTGATTTTTTTTGTTTATTGCAACATTTCTCAGAATCTTTAGGATGCTAACAAGCATTGTGAATCTCTAAGGTGGGTACGATTTTGATCAAACTTAAAGAGACAGTGAAGAACATGGAAATCTGGCACGATGAAGAACATGGAAATCTGGCACGATGCAGTCCATGGGGTCACAAATAGTTGGACAGCGACTGAACAACAGCAAAAGCAAGGTGAGCATGGCATATGCAAGCTTCCTTGAATGTATTTGTCTCTGGATATTTTGGCAGAACAGCTGTAAGTCACTAATGTTCCAATAACATTAATTATCTTAATAGATACTTTATGCTATGTGTTTTTAGCATCTAGCTATCAAAGAAGCTAGAGATCTGAGAATGAAAAATAGAAAATGAGCCCAAATGTTAGGCAAAGTCTTAGTCCATTTCATAGATTGCTGTAACATTTCAATTAGGCAAGTGTTCTCAAATTAACTGTGACTGAGGATCGGTTTTGTTTTAAGTTACTAATCCATCTTGATTCAAACTTTCATAAAATTCAATAAAAAGATAATATGAAGACATAAACTATGACACTACAATACTTTTTTTCTTAGTAGATTCAGTAGATATTATAAAATTACTCTAAATTGCTATTAAATTTTCTAAACTCAGACTCAGCTTCTAGATTTCTGTCATTGCAAACCAGTAACAAGCATTTTCTTATGGCACCTGTTCACACTTTGAGTAGCCCTGAGTTAGTGTATATTCATGTAAGTAGCATCTATAATATAGGCTGCTGTTCTAAGTTTAGATGACATGGATTCTCTCAAGTCCCCTTGCTACTAATAAGTATATGAGAATTGCAGCAATGTTTTTGTGATACAATATATTTTTATCTGAAAATTGGAACCAACAGTGACCTCATGTTGTTGTTATTCCATTATTGCTCAGTCATGTCCGACTCTTTGCAACCCCATGGACTGCAGCCTGGAAGTCAGGCTTCTCTGTCCTTGACTATCTCCTAGAATTGGCTCAAAATCATGTCCATTGAGTCGATGATGCCATTCAAGCATTTCATCCTCTGCTGTTCCCTTCTGCCCTCAATCTAGCCCAGCATCAGGGTCTTTTCTAATCAGTCAGCTCTTTGCATAAGGTGTCCAATGTATTGGAGCTTCAGCTTCAGCAGCAATCCTTCCAATGAATATTCATGACGCTGTCACAAAATAAAGTTTATCTTCCTACTCTCCCACATTCCAGACACAAACAGAGCACCACAAAGACATATAGAAACCTCAGAGTTTAAAGCAGACTCTTTCTTCTATTTGTTGCCCTAGTCACAGGATACCCTTTCCTGGTCAATGTTATAGATTATCTTGTCACCACTGATTTCCAGATCTCCAAATGTCCAAGTGGGAATAAGTACTGGTTACAGGATTTGGCCACCCTGAAAATAACTCTATGCTAAGTGTGAGCAGCTGGAGTTCAAAATTGCCATCAGATTCTTTTCCCCCCAGAAATCTGTTATTGTGTATATGTATATGTATATGTATATGTATATGTGTGTGTGTGTGTGTGTACGTGTGAGTGGTAAGGAGGTACCTACATGCTCATGTGTGCATGCTCAGTCACTTCAATTGTGTCCAACTCTGCAACTGCATGGACTGTAGCCTGCCAGGATTCTCTGTCCATGGGATATTCCCAGCAAGAATACTGGAATGGCTTGCCATGTCCTCCTCCAGGGGATCTTCCCAACCCAGGGATCAAACCTGAATCTCCTGTATTTCCTGCATTGCAGGTGTTTCTTTACCACTGAGCCACCAGAGAAGCCCACATTCATGTGTATATGAATGTTTATGAATGTCTTTGGGGGTATACTTTGCAGTCTGGTAACCTCATTCTCTTAGAATTTTCCACTCTCCTCTTCTCTTGTGAGTCCCTCTGCAAGAACCTGTAGACTCTTCTCTGTTTCACTATCAGAGATCTAGGCCCCCTTGTTCTCTTTCTTTCCAAATGCCTTTGCATTTCTATATCTCTCAGAGGACCTGATACAGTACTCTGTTCCCTTTATTGGATGGGAACATCAATTGAGTATGATTCTTACTTTTTGTCCTCTACTATATACCTCCTTCATACTCTCTCTCCTATTTCTGTTTACTCTTAATGCAAATTGTCTTCAGTTGCAGAACTTAATTTCTGTGCTTCAGGGCCAAGGGAGGCAACAGGTCTGCTAAGGGCTGTTTAACTAATAGCTTTTGGTGGAGACATTTTAGCCTTTTATGTCACTATATGACAATTTAAAGAACTAGAGGGCCTCAAGAGCTAAGAGGACGCGATCTTCTATACTATCTTACTTTTGATTAGCTCTTGTTACTGGAGATAAATAATCTATTTATTTAAAAAAATTACCAGCACATGGAATGTTGAAACTCTGATTCCTAAAAGCAATATAACATCTTCTCTTTGTCTTTTCATTTGGATTCCACATTTTGTACTTAGTTACACCACGAGGTGGAGAAGGAAATGGCAACCCACTCCACTACTCTTGCCTGGAAAATTCCATGGATGGAGGGGCCTGGTAGGCTACAGTCTATGGGGTTGCAAAGAGTCGGACATGATTAAGCAACTAACACACACACACCAAGAGGATTTTAAGTATCTCAATGAATCAATCTACTTGCTGCCTTCTTTCCACTGTGGGAGGGTGCCATTTCATGTTTTCAAAATAATATTGATAAACATCATCTCCAAAAAATTAGCATTTCTATCTTGACTACTTATTTGCAGGGAGAATGGAGAGAAACAAATAATCATGTATCAAATGCTGACCAGAGCTATATTTCTTCTACACAATGAAGAGAAATGGTCTGCTATTCTTTTCGTGCCTCAACTCATCCACAAAGTTGCAGATGGCACACATATTGGTCACTGCACTAAAATAATAATGGTGAAGAGGAGCCATTGCCTAAGGATGAAGGTGGGAGGTGGGTCGACAGTTTATCAAGATAAAAATAGTGGTAAAGCATTTTGTTTTTCAGAGAAGTTCACACATATTTTTTCAAGTGAGACTATAGCCATCCAGTCTACTAAGAACATAAAACCCTCAAGCATTAAAGATGTCTTTTTCTTGATCTAGCAGTTGCCTTACTCTCTGGAGGTCTGGTTGACTTACATAGTATGGCCTCATTCAGTTCAGTTCAGTTCAGTTAAGTCACTAAGTCGTGTCCGACTCTTTGCGACCCCATGAATCGCAGCACACCAGGCCTCCCTGTCCATCACCAACTCCCGGAGTTCACTCAGACTCATGTCCATTGAGTCAGTGATGCCATCCAGCCATCTCATCCTCTGTCGTCCCCTTCTCCTCCTGCCCCCAATCCCTCCCAGCATCAGAGTCTTTTCCAATGAGTCAACTCTTCACATGAGGTGGCCAAAGTACTGGAGTTTCAGCTTTAGCATCATTCCTTCCAAAGAAATCCCAGGGCTGATCTCCTTCAGAATGGACTGGTTGGATCTCCTTGCAGTCCAAGGGACTCTCAAGAGTCTTCTCCAACACCACAGTTCAAAAGCATCCATTCTTCGGCGCTCAGCCTTCTTCACAGTCCAACTCTCACATCCATACATGACCACAGGAAAAACCATAACCTTGACTAGACGAACTCCCGTTGGCAAAGTAATGTCTCTGCTTTTGAATATGCTATCTAGGTTGGTCATAACTTTCCTTCCAAGGAGTAAGTGTGTTTTAATTTCATGGCTGCAGTCACCATCTGCAGTGATTTTGAAGCCCCAAAAAATAAAGTCTGACACTGTTTCCACTGTCATTAGGATGCATAAAACATCAGGAATCAAAGTTTCCTAGACTATCCCCAATCAGTGGATCAAACACTCTATATTCATTTCCCCCTCAGTGAACCATGTACAACCTTTAAGAAGAAAACAACATTTTACTGTCACCAAACATGTACCAGTTCAACTTCTCTTGGTTGTGGTATGGTTGGTAATCAGTGCTACTTGCTTAGCAGGACATTTTAAATAACAGATCTGACAAGGTATCCAGTATGTCTGGTTACATAAAAAACATAAAATTGTTTTCTGTTACCTGAGTACAGAATATCACAGCAGCAATGTATAAGGGAATGCTAAGATCTAGCCAAACCATGTATTTTAAATACAGGACACCCTGATCCTTTGACCTTTTAAAACCACTGTATTTTGCCTCCCAAAGGACAAATAAACTCTTCTGGAAGTTCAATGGAAAAGAGATATTTAACTTAGCCCAAACATTTCCTAGGGCTTCCCGGGTGGCTCAGTGATAATCTTCTTGCCTTCCCTGGGTGGGGAGGAACTGCTGGAGAAGGAAATGGCAACCCATTCCAGTATTCTTGCCTGGAAAATTCCATGGACAGAGAAACCTGGTGGACTACAGTACATGGGGTCACAAAAGAGTTGGACACAACTTAGTGACTAAATAACAACAAATATTTCCTGAGATATATTAATTCATCTTCCCATAAAATCAATGAAACTAGTGCTCCACACTCAAGGACAAGGTCCAAGAGGCCAATTAGAAGTTGAGTGTTTGCACAATGACTAACAGTATTTTGTGTGCGTGGGGTGGGGTGGGTCAAATAACGGGGTTACCAGGTTGGTTTATATTTCTCAGTGAATTTGGGGCCAGCTACCCAGCAGTCTAACCAACTAATGTGCATCTCATTTAATGTAATAATATACATTAAGACCTGTCAGGCCCTATTGTGGGAAATGAAGAACTACACATTGTACCACTTCATATGGAATTCTGCATATGGAACCCTTTAAGGGTTCTTAAGAGACCCATTGGGGTTTCTAATTATTGTGAAACATCTCCTGGAATCCAGAGAGAGAAGGCTTTTGGCAGAATTGCTTCTGCCATTTCAAATGTTCACTGTGAAAATAATTAGATGATGAGATTTAGACAGAAACCTCTAACGAATGTATTTTTCTTAAGTCTCCTTTGCTTTTTAATGTACAGAAAATGAAAATCTGAAATCGGCAAGCACAAAAGGAAAACAATATGGTGCAGTTCATTCTAGGGGTGGGATTAGGGGGGTTCATTTTTTCTGACTTTAATGCTTGGCTTCCTGTGGTTACAAGTGGGGGGGATTTTTTTCATTTTTTGAACATTATACAATCCTGTTGAAAATTGGACCAAGGGTTGTTTTCTTAAACTTCTGTTCTAACTTTCTAAATGCAAGCAAGCCTCCATTGTTCTTCCAGGATTATGTCTATTTCTTTATAGGAACCCTGACATTAGAGAAACTTGCTTTAATCAAGCTCTAAAGTTATCTCCCCCTCTACACATCCAGCCAGAATCAGAGAAACCCCATCCTCTGAAACTGTGAGCCAAGCTAACATGTAACCAATTAGGAGCCATCACTTGTACTCAAGACACAGAACATATTTGTTCAATTAAAACAAACAAATATGATTAGGAGTTTACAAAGCCACGCTTAGGGAAAGATGGACATTTCAAAAGAAATGCTGGTCTAGGAAGGTAAGTTGCATGAAATCAGAAAGGTGAACTTAACAAATGGGGACATAGGAGTCAAACTTCGTGCACGGCAACTGGGGTCTCTGGACTGAACACATTAAGGTTCACACTCTGCTTCCTGGAACCCACAAGCATCATTCACATGCCTAAGACACTCAGCTTGGAGACTTAATCCTTCTCTTACCTGCCTACCAATACAAGCATGCTAGCCTCAGAATCTTATCCTAACTCACTGAATGAGAGTCAAGGATACACCTATCTAACATCATTTATTTTTTCCTATTTCAAGCTAAACAAATCCACAATGCTTTGTGCTTCCTCCTCTATATACCAGACTGAAACAGCTCTCTATTTATCCTGAGGTCTCGCAGCCCTGGATGGAGGTGGCTGCCACTGTGTTCCACCAACCCACAAAAATACCCTCCAGTTGCTTCTAGTTCGAGAGTGGTCATCAAGTCCTAGATGAACTTTTCTCATTGTAACAGAATCAAAGCAGAACTCACCAGGAGATTTGCTTGATCCAATGCTGGTCAAATATTCCCTCCCTTTCTCTTTTTCCTGATGCTGGGTTAAAGTCTAATGCAGTTCAGATTTCCAAGTTTCTCTATTCACTGTCTGTGGATTTTTACCAAGTCTGTAACCATTACCTAATAATATTTTTTTTCCTCAGATGTCCAATAAGCAGTGTTTCAGGTGTTATATATAAGTCAGAATATGATACAATTCCTGCTCACAAGGGATTTATTTCAAGGGGAGGGGGTGTCTAGGAAATATAAATATTAATATATATGTATACAATGGCTACAATCGACACAGTGGTTGCACAGCCCTTGAGAAATTATAACATTCGATCAGTCATGCAAGCACTGTATCTTTATACTTCTGAAGTACTATTTTTTTTAATATATATTCTAAACCTACAGAGTGTGTAAAAACTGAAAATTCTAGCAAAGCTACCACCAGTATTCTTCCTGTTTCTGTCCCTCCTGCCAATACAAGGATGCTAGCCTCAAGATACAATGCATCATGGTTTTTCTCATCTCACATTTTCTAACTAGATGTCTTCAGTGAGTTGCTGTTTCTGGGGGAATTGTCAGGAGATCAACAAATATATCCTAAACATTTATAATATGTGAGGATCTGTTGCAGGTTCTAGGCAAAGAGTAGTAAATAAAATAGACAACATCCTTGAATTCTTGGAAATTATATTCTACTCAGGAGAATGACACAAGAAGATAGATAGATAATAAGATGGTGGCAAGTGTTTTGGGAAAAAATAAAGATGAAAAGAGGTATACTGAGTGCATGAAAACTTCAATGCTCATTGAACACGTGCTGTATACTACATGATTCTCTAGACACTAGTAATACAAAGAAAAGAAAAATGGACAGAAATCCAAATTGTCAAAGAGCTCATGTTCTTCTAGAAGGAGACAAAAACAGATAAATAAGTAAAATATATGGTATATTAGATGATAATGAATTCTAAGGAAAAAAGGCAAGATAAGGCAGGCCCAAGGGAATATTAGGTGGGGGCATCTTGGTTAGGTGTTACTAAGATGGTGACATCTGTACAAAAATTGAAAGAAGGAAGTTGTGTAATATTTGGCAGAAGTACACAAGGAGTGTCTTTTGATGACCACCAATATCAGCCTTCTAATGGGAGAGCAATGTCTTTTTTTTTTTCCTATTGATATAGACATTGGGTTTTGTATCAGAAGAAAAGAATGATGGGATTAAGTGTTTTCTTATCTTTTTCTTTATAGTCTTTTATTTTTTTCCCCAAAAGACTAACAAAGTGTTTTTTATTTGATTTTTTTATTTCCTTAATATCATATAGACTTTACAATTAGTGGAAATTCCCTTCAGATTTTGACATTTTTGTCAATGTCTTTAATCCTGATCATCATACATGTTTGCCATATTTTGTTAGAAAATCAGAAAAATAAAACAAAACAACCAGGAACAAGAGTTGCTCTCCAAACACTACATTAAACTATGAAGGATCCTATTTAATCCTGAAGACAAATCTGCAAGATTTTCACCGTAAACTACAATTTTATAGGTGAGAAAACTGAGAAGTGTCAAGTGAATAATTGGTCAAATGATTCCATAGATTAGCTTAGTAAATGCTAACATTTATCTGACAGCTACATCTATGTTTTTCTTTTTGTTCCAGACTGCCTTGTGGCCAGGATTGCTAACTACATCCTTAATATTGATCTTCTTCAGTGTTTCTTGGTAGCAAAATTTCTACATTATCGAGCATAGCAATGCTACCAACTATGAGACATTTCATAGATTTTCTTGTATCCAGAGGACCCCCAGTCAGAAGTAGTTGGGTGGGCCTGGCAGGAAAGCTTTTCAAGGGGTCTGATTTAGCGGGGAGATGTTCTGTTTTGTTCACTGCCCCTTCCTTCTTTTTTCTTCCTGCAATATGGAGGCAACAGTGAGACTTCCAGCTGACATCTTGTGATCCTGGGGATGGATGTCATGTGTTAAGGAGAGTGGAGCATAAAGATAAAAGGGACCCAGAACACTGATGATAGCATTCATCCATCACACTCTCTCTGGACTGTATCCCTCCTGATTTCTTTTACTCAAGAGAAAAGTAATCTCCCCATTGGCTTAAGACACTATTTCACATCATTCTTATCAACAGTCAGTTGCAATTTTTAACTCAAACAGTCTTCTCTATTGTAGAATGTGTTATGATGGGAAGTGACAGACTTATTTTACCAGGCTGCATTTATGTAATAATTATTTTAAAAACTCTTTGCTTTAAAAGCATAGAAATTTTTATATGGAATGCAGTGCTTGGCACATGAAGCATATTTTTAGAAAACCATGTTGAATAAATGGAGTAGTAATATTTTACAGAAACAGATTTCCAAATGATAAGTTACAGTATGTGAGGAGGGCCCCATTGAGAACTTCTGAGTTCTGACTGACAAGTGCAATGAAGAAACCTTGTTTGAATAGGACCAAGATCCCTTGACTAGACATGAGGCTTAGCCATGTTTTTCTGTGTTAACCTCAGAGTTTTTCTACAATTTTTATTTTTCATTCTTTTGGCCAGGCAGCACATAGGATCTTAGTTTCCTGATCAGGGATCCAACCCGTTCCCCCCTGCAGTGGAAGTGCAGAATCTTAACCACTGGACCACCAGGGAAGTCCCAGTATTCGTTCTTTATCTATCCACTCAATCTCTGCTCTAGCAAAAGATACATCTCTGTGATGGATACATGTCAGCAATGTCAGTACTGCTGAAACATTATAGGAGTAGATCAATTCTAAGACAGTGTGTGGGCTTTTGTGGGGAGGGGGTTGTTTTTTGTTGCTTTTGTTGCTGTTCTTGTTGTTCTGTTTTTGAAGAATCATAAAACTTTGATGATCTGAACCTCTGTTCATACAAAGCAAACTCAGTATGATTTTTTGCTATTTGCTTCCTAATCAATAGGTAACTACTAGCAATATGTCTGGTATGTGGCCTACAGTTCCATCTGAATGCCCAATAAATTTGATCCAGCTGACATGACCTCAGTGAGATAAAGCAGAAGCTTACTTGGCATCACTGCTGGTAGTGGAGAACCTTATCAAAGACCTTAAAACCACAACTCCATTCAACCTCTGGATAACAAGCATTCTCAGCAAAGGACTATAGTTCAGCTCAGTTTGTTGAAAAGTAACTGCTATATATGTATCAGCTCTGTTACCTGTATGCCTCCAATTAATACTAGATGAGTACCAGATCTCTGAGTAGATGCAGGTGGAAAACAGCCTTATTTTCAGCCCAAGAAATCAACACTACATTCCATGAAAAGAGTACCTGAGAGATGAACATCAGGTAACACTTGGGACCCTTAGCTTGTAGGTGAGAAGGGAAGGGAAAGCAAAAAAAAAAAAAAAGGAGAGATGCCTCTTTGCGTTTCTACCTATAAACTTTTATTTGCAAAGTTTCCTTCCCTGGATCCCCCCCTACTCAAATTCAATTCAGTTCAAGGAACATTGAAATACACTGTCCTAGGTGCCATGGTTGCTGTATAAAACTAAATCAGACTTGGATCTTATCCATTCCCTGAGAGACACTGTAAATCCTTTTTTTTTCTCCACCCAAAAGTTAATATAGTCACTCACACCTCTAAACTATAATACTATATCAGTATTCTATTCTTATAATTATATAATTCAACACAGGCAATGCACTTAAGCTCAAGGCACTTTTCAATTCAATTCAATAGAATGCTCAGCAACATTTAAATTTTAGGCCCTGTGATAAATTGCATAATAGAAGAGCAAGTAAGACACAGTTCCCGCCCTACAGAAGCTATGATTTAACTGGAAGAGAAAACAATTAAGCAATTGATTATAAATCTATGGGGTATCTACTCAACTACTTAAAGCAAATGACCTAGAAGGCCACAGAAGAGTGTGACACATATTGACAATGGCTGCACAACATCCATGCCACCTTTATTCTTTGACAACACATATCTACATTTGTTCATAACAGCAGGGTGCCAAGACCCAAGGGATGAGTTATAATTCATTTAGGCCAGTTATTATATTCCCTTTCCCTAATTTCCAAGCCTTCTTTGGAAGAATTACTATATAATCCAGGTGCATTCAGTGAGTCCAAAGACAGAGTCTGTGTTTTTCAAAGATGTGGTTGGCATAGGTCCTTTCTCCTGTCATCCTTTTCCAGCCTTGAACACAAGTCTGTAGGTGGAACAGCTCTAATGCAGACATGAGACACTGGGCTACACAGCTGAAATCAAACATTCATCAGCATATGGCCAATAAGATCATCTCATAAATGATCCATTCCACCATCCTCAGCTGATGGTCACTCTAATGTCATCCCACAGAAGGAGTGCCTTCTCAAAAGCATGCAGAGTCTTTCTTGATCTCTTTTGGCAAGGAGACTCTAACACTTTTGTGGTACAGGAAAATCACAGAGCAATTGGTTTTAACATTATCAAAACACTGATAGGTGAATGGTTGCCTATCACAGGCTTCCTGGTTTATTAGGAAAAAAAAAAAAAAACCCTCCTTGTTTTAAACTGCTGCTATTCATAAACTCTTTACCTTCCTAATTAGTATGCAATATCTGAGTTGTTCTATCTAGTAAACTAGGGAGAGGAACTTGTGCAACATCATTTTGAATAATTATTTGCCATCTAATTTGTCACTCATAACACTATTTATATGCATATATTTCAACTGACTTTTGAAATTGAAGGAGAGATTGCTTCTTTATACCCCCTCACACACTAGTAAAGTAATGTTCAAAATTCTCCAAGTCAGGCTTCAGCAATATGTGAACCGTGAACTTCCTGATGTTCAAGCTGGTTTTAGAAAAGGCAGAGGAACCAGAGATCAAATTGCCAACATCCACTGGATCATGGAAAAAGCAAGAGAGTTCCAGAAAAACATCTATTTCTGCTTTATTGACTATGCCAAAGCCTTTGACTGTATGAATCACAATAAACTGTGGAAAATTCTTCAAGAGATGGGAATACCAGACCACCTGACCTGCCTCTTGAGAAACCTGTTTGCAGGTCAGGAAGCAACAGTTAGAACTGGACATGGAACAACAGACTGGTTCCAAATAGGAAAAGGAGTACGTCAAGGCTGTATATTGTCACCCTTCTTATTTTACTTACATGCAGAGTACATCATGAGAAACGCTGGACTAGAAGAAACACAAGCTGGAATCAAGATTGCCGGGAGAAATATCAATAACCTCAGATATGCAGATGACACCACCCTTATGACAGAAAGTGAAGAGGAACTAAAAAGCCTCTTGATGAAAGTGAAAGAGAAGAGTGAAAACTTGGCTTAAAGCTCAACATTCAGAAAACGAAGATCATGGCATCTGGTCCCGTTACTTCATTGGAAATAGATGGGGAAACAGTGGAAACAGTGGCAGACTTTATTTTCCTGGGCTCCAAAATCACTGCAGATGGTGACTGCAGCCATGAAATTAAAACACGCTTACTCCTTGGAAGGAAAGTTATGACCAATCTAGATAGCATATTCAAAAGCAGAGACATTACTTTGCCAACAAAGGTCCATCTAGTCAAGACTATAGGTTTTCCAGTGGTCATGTATGGATGTGAGAGTTGGACTGTGAAGAAAGCTGAGCACCGAAGAATTGATGCTTTTGAACTGTGGTGTTGGAGAAGACTCTTGAGAGTCCCTTGGACTGCAAGGAGATCCAACCAGTCCATCCTAATGGAGATTAGTCCTGGGTGTTCATTGGAAGGACTGATGCTCAAGCTGAAACTCCAATACTTTGGCCACCTCATGTGAAGAGTTGACTCATTGGAAAAGACCCTGATGCTGGGAGGGATTGGGGGCAGGAGGAGAAGGGGACAACTGAGGATGAGATGGCTGGATGACATCACTGACTCGATGGACATGAGTTTGGGTAAACTCTGGGGGTTGGTGATGGACAGGGAAGCCTGGCGTGCTGCGACTCATGGGGTTGCAAAGAGTTGGACACGACTGAGCGACTGAACTGAACTGAACTGAACTGAACCCCCTAACAGTGCCTATGATGGTCCCCTATTTGTAATGGATTTAATAAGATATACATATTTCAGTTTAGAAAAAGGAAAAGCAAATAGCCCATATCACTAAAGAGTTTCTATTCAAACTCCAAGAGAGTCAATTTCATTTTGTCTGACTTCTACTCAGGGCCAGGGGAGAGGTCTTGCCTGTACATCAGGCTATGAGCCACCCAGAAACCCCAACATTCCAGTGCTCTAGGGCTCCAGTATTCAGAAATGGTCAGGACCAGAGGACAAGGACAACCCTTAGCACTCAACACCTCCCACAAAAGAAACTGAAAGTAAAAAATGTTAACTCCATTAAAAAATGCTAGAAATGCAAAAAAAAAAAAAAAAAAAAAGTGCTAGAAAACCAGGCATTTCATTTCTTCCTAGTCACACAGCTTTGTTCCATGGACTATCATGGTGTAGGACTGACCAACCTTTGAGAAATGGCAGTTTGAGTTGAGTGTCATTGCAGCCCACATGAGCCCTTCTGATAGTTTAGAATCAGGGGAGAAAATTTGAAATAACTTTGTGGAGAAATTCTCCATCTGGGCAAGGCATGCTTGTGAAGTCCCATTGGGCATATATCAGTATCTTGCACTAACATGAACTTCAAAGAACCTGACAAGATAGACCAAAATTAGCCCCACATCAAAGCCCACATGTGCCCACTAGATGGAGATATTTTTGATTACCAAGCACTCTCATATTTTTATTTTCTGGTTGTTACTATCACATGCATGTTATTGTTTAGTTCTCAGTAAGAACCTGGGGACGTGGGTTCTAGACTAACTTCAATGGCTGACTAGCTACATGGCCTTCAGTTTAAAGCCTCCTCCAAGCTTCAGAATTCAAAAACTCTACCGTGCACATACATATTATTTCATATGGTTAAAAAAAAATCAGACAACTTGGACATGTTTAGTCTGCAGAATGAATACTGGAAGAAGCACTGCAGCTTTTTCATTTCATGTCAAGACCTCAGATCAAGAGATTAGTCAGTGAAGACAGAGGTAGGAGTAATAGCTTTAAATTTCTAGGTAAGGTAATGGCTGAATTGAGAAAATGACTTTAAAAGGTTAAGAACAATGAGGACTATGGAAAATGCTTCTATATTCAACTTTACTTCTACAGCAAAGACCAAGGACAATTGTTCTTATTATGGAGGTGAGCTGTGATAGCAATATATTGTAATTATTATTGTTGTTAATACCTAACTGAATGTTACCTACCATTTATGTTATGTTCACTATGACCCAGACACTGTGCTCTCTAAGTTTCATATACTTTAAGTCTCTACTGCTACTATAAAAGTTATATATGGTTATCATTTTTACATGAGAGAATTGAGAAATCTGCCTCAGAGTACTTAGAAGACAAATTCAAAATTTTATACATCAAAATCCACTACTATGCCATGCTGGCTTTCAAATAAGAACATAGAGGAATGGCAGCCAGTTAAGAAAACATACAAATGGCCAAAGGCATATGAAAAGGTGCCTGATGGTACTAATAATCAGAGATATTAAAATAAAAAAACACAGAACACATCACCTCACACCTGTTAGGATGACTACTGTCATAAAACAAAAAGTATCAGTGTGGATGTTAAAAAGTGGAGCCTTTATACACTATTGGCAGTGGGGATTTTGAATGGTGCATCCACTATGGAAAAGAGTACTGATATATTAAAAATAGAACTACTGTATTATCCAGCAATCCTACTTCTGTATTTATATCCAAAAGGAATGAAAAGATCTCCAAGAGGCTTCTGTATTTCCATGTTTATTGCAGCATAATTCACAATAGCTAAGATATGGAAACTTAAATATCCATTGACAGATGTATAGACAAAGAAAATGTGTTACATCATATTACAGAAGAAAATAAAAACTTTAAAAAGAAAGTCCTGTCATTTGTGACATGGATGAAACTAGACATAATGGTAAGTGAGATAATTCAGTCACAAAAGGACAAATACTGTGTGATTCCACTTATACGGGATATATAAAGCAGTCAAATTTACAGAAGCTGAGAGTAGAATTGTGTTTGCCAGGAGCTAGAGAGAAAGGGGAATGAAGTGAAGCGAAGTGAAAGTTGCTCAGTCATGTCCAACTCTTTGCCACTCCATGGACTATACAGTCCATGGAATTCTCCAGGCCAGAATACTGGAGAGGTGTAGCTTTTCTATTCTCCAGGAGATCTTCCCAACCCAGGGATCAAATCCAGGTCTCCCGCATTGCAGACAGATTCTTTACATCTGAGCCACAGAGAACCCCCAAAATACTGGAGTGGGTACCCTATCCCATCTCCAGGGGATCTTCCTGACCCAGGAATCAACCCGGGGTCTCCTGCATTGCAGGCAGATTCTTTACCAGCTGAGCTATCAGGAAGAGAGAAAGGGAAATGGGAAATTGTTTTTCAATGTGTATAAAGTTTCTGTTGTGCAAAACGAGTAAGTTCTAGAGATCTGTTATAGAACATAGTGTCTACGGTTAATAAAATGCATTATGCATTAAAACATGTTAAAAAGACAGGTCTCATACTGTGTCTTACCAAAACAACAATAACAAAAAACCACAAAAGAACACAAAAAGTTTTAGTGGCTTCCCTGGTCACTTAGATGGTAAAGAGTCTGCCTGCAATGTAGGAGACCTGGGTTTGATCCCTGGATCAGAAAGATCCCCTGGAGAAGGGAATGGCAACCCACTCCAGTATTCATGCCTGGAGAATTCCATGGAAATAGGAGCCTGGTGGGCTACAGTCCATGGAGTCGCAAAGAGTCAGACACGACTGAGTGACTTGCACTACAAAGTTATAGAGGTGAAGGATATATTTAGCACCTTCGTTGTGGTGATGGCGTCATAAGAACCATACATTAAACGTGTGCAATTTTTTGATATTGATTATAACTCAGTAAAGCTAAAAAACAGAGATAACACCACTAACCTCAGATGAGGAGAGGATTAAATTAAACATCATATATAATATGTCTGGGGCACAGCAGATATTTAATTGTATTAAGCAATAATCTGTCAGCAAGGACATTGAGCTTAGGTATTAACAACAAAATAACCAAAAAAAAAATGATATAAAGATACCTTTCTGAGTAATTTAAATTATTCTACAATGAAAGATTCTTCTAAATTCAGTAAACACTTAAAGACTGAGAGTCCTGGATCTTAAAGCATACAGTGTGGTCTCTGCTACTGGAAATGTAAATGTATGTATGTGTACATATACTACAATTATGTTTAAAACTTGCTTGATGATCTTTTTACATATATATATACACACACACACACACAGCTTGCAATGTGAAAAGTTTACAATGTGTCCATATGTTGTGTGTGTATATATGTTATTTATCTATATATGTAACTGTAGATATGCATGTGGTTATATACATATATACTTATACTTGTGCATATACATATTTGTGTATATACAGGCACAGTCATCTACATTTCCTTCTTCAGTCCACAAACCACTCTCTTCCTGGACACTCTTATTTTCAAAGCTTAGAATTGTTCCTTCAGGCATTTATCACATATATTTAACAACACACATGTAATTGGTCTCTTGATTCACCTATCTTAAACATAATCTCTCATCTTCTTGTCATGCGTCATAAGAATGTTAGCTCTATTATTCCTCCCTTCCCATCCCCAACCCCTTGTTAAATTGTTACCTTGGTGCTGTGCTTATTGACTTGATTATTATCTGTTAAGTCTCTGGTCTGTATATTTTCTGTGAACCCTTGCTGGGCTAATATTGATAATCTACATATGGTCTTACTCTGATAGTTGGATAGAGTTACTTTGAATAGAGTTGACTTCATGTTGCTCCTCGAGGGTATAAATAACACTGAATTTTGTATGAATAGATAAAATAAAAACCAAAAACAGCATGAGATTTTTTATTAATAAGTATATTGAGGTATTTAGAATCTTTTTAATATTATACTCCAGGTGGCAATTAAAGTCATTCTTGAGCTAATGATTTTGCAAATGATTGAAGTAACATTGCTGGATTATATGTGCCTGGAAGTTCTATTTTTAATTTTTTGAAAAGCCTGCATATTATTTTCCACAGAATCTGTACCAATTTACATTCCCACAGATAGTGCATAAATGTCCTCTTTTCTCCATATCCTCATCAGCACTTGTTATTTGTTGTCTTTTTGATAATAACCATTCTGACAGTTTGAAATGACATCTCATTGTGGTTTTAACTTAAATTTCCCTAATGATTAGTGACATTGAACATGTTTTCATACATCTATTGGCAATCTGTATGTCTTCTTTGGAAGAATGTCTATTCAGGTCTTCTGCTCATTTTTAAATTATTTTTTAATTAGAGGATGATTGCTTTACACAGGGAGCCTCTGCCCATTTTTAAATTGGGTTGTTTGTTCTTTTGATGTTGAGTTGTATAACTTTGTATATTTTGGATATCAAACCCATACTAGATACATCATTTGAGAATATATTTCCCTATTAATTAGGCTGCTATTTTGTTTTATTGATAGCTTCCTTTGCTGTTAAAAAGCCTTTTAGTTTGATACCATTCCATTGCTTATTTTTTGCTTTTGTTTCCTCTGCCTAAGGAAACATATTCAAAAAATAGTGCTAAGACAAATGTCAAAGAGCATGCCGCCTATGTTTCCTTTTACGAGTTTTATGGGTTCAGGTTTACATTTAAGCCCTTAATCCATTTGGAGTTTATTTTTACATATGTTATGAAAAGCAGTCCATTTTGATGTTTTTGCACGTAGCTATCTAGTTTCCCCAGCACCATGTTTTGAACAGGCTGTTGTTTCCTCCTTGTATATTCTTGCCCCTTTTGTTGTAGATTCATTACCCATATAAATATGAGTTTAATTCTGGGCTCTCTCTTCTGTTCCATTGATCTCTGTGTCTATTTTTGTGCCAATGTTATATTGTTTTGATTACTGTAGCTTTCTAGCACAGTTTGAAGTCAGGGAGCATGGTAGCATGGACATCAAGATTGTTTTGGCTATTGGGGTGCCTTTTGTGTTTCTATACAAGTTTTAGGATTATTTGTTTCTAGTTCTATGAAAAATTCTGTTGGCATTTGATAGAGATTACAATGAATGTGTAGATTGTCTTAGAAAGTATGGTAACATTAACAAAAGCAATTCTTCCAATCCGGGAGCATTTCTTGTGTCCTCTTTATTTCAACAGTGTATTATAGTTTTCTCAGTATAGATATTTTACCTCCTAGTTAAATTTATCCCTGGGAATTTTATTCTTTTAGATGCAATTTTAAGTGAAATTTTTTTCTTAACTTCTGATTTGAAGAGTTTTGTTGTTGTTGTTGTTTATAGAAATCAGATTTCTGTATTCTAATTTTATGTTCTACACTTTAGTGAAATCATTTATGAGTTCTAATGGTTTCTTGTGATGTCTTTATGATTATATTTAGTATGATATCACCTGAAAATAGTGACAGTTTCATTTCTTCCTTTCCAATTTGAATTTCTTTTTTCTTGTCTGATTGCCGTGATTAGAACTTCAAAACTACGTTCAATAAAAGTTTTGAGAGTAGGCATTCTTTACTTGTTCTTTAGCTAAGAAGAAATGCTTTCAGCTTTTCATCACTGAATATGATGCTAGCTGTGGGATTGTTATAAATGGCATTATTATGTTGAGGTTTGCTCCCTCTGTACAAACTTTATTGAGATGTTTTATCATAAATGGATAAATTAATTTTGCTAAAAGCTTTCTTGGGGCATCTTTTGAGATGCTCATACTATTTTTATTCTTCAACTTGTAAATGTGGTATATCACATTGATTGATTTGTAGATACTGAATCATCCTTGCATCCCTGGGACAAACTCTTAGGTCCATCAATTTATTTCTACTGTTTTTAGTTTCTATTTCATGTATTTCTGTTCTGATTTTTATTATTTCCTCCTACTAACTTCGAGTTTTTCTTGTTTTTACTCTAGTTATTTTAAGTATAAGGATGGTTGTTTAATATTTTTCCTGTTTCTCGGGGTAGGCTTATACTGTTATAAACTTCTCTTTTAGATTTGTTTTAGTACCACAGATTTCAGATGATCATATTTTTGTTTTCATTTGTCTCCAGATAGTTCTCAATTTATTCAATGATGTATGATTATTTAGTAGCATATTATTTAGCTTCCACATGTTAATGTGTTTTTCCAATTTTGCAATTCCACTCCTGTATTTATCAAAAAAAATGATAACACTAATTTGAAAAAATATATGTACTTCTATGTTCATTGCAGTATTATGGACAATAGCCAAAATACAGAAGTAACTAAATCGCCCATCGATAGATGAATATGTAATGAAGAATATAAATAGTAAATAAATACAGTGCAATATTACTCAGCCATAAAAAAGAATGAAGTTTTGCCATTTGCAACAGTCTGAAACAACATGGACCTAAGAGTATCATGCTAACTGAAAAAAGTCAAAGACAAATACAGCATGCTTCCACTTACATATGGAATCCGTAAAAACAAAAAGCAAAAGAAAAAGCAAAACAGGCAAAGTCATAGACATAGAGAATAAGCAGGTGGTTGCCAGAAGGAAGAGACTGTAGGGAGGAGAGAAATAGGTGAGGGAGATTAAGAGGTACAAAAAAACAAACTTCTTTTCTTTGCAAAAAAAGTGAGTCACATAATGGGGAATGTAGTCAATAATAATGTAGTATCTTTGTATGGTGACAGATGGCAGCTAAACTTACGGTGATCATTTTGCAGTGTTTAAAAATCTGTCACTATATTGTACACTAGAAACACCATAGTGTTGCAGGTCAATTATAGTTCAAAAACAACAACAAAAATGATAAAATATAGAAAAGATCAGATTTGTGGTTACCAGAGGCAGGAGCTGAGAGGAGAAGGAATTGGATGAAGTTAGTAGAAAGGTACAAACTTCGAGTTATAAGATAAATCAGTTCAGATCAGCTGAGTTGTTCAGTCGTGTCTGAATCTTTGTGACCCCATAGACTGCAGCATGCCAGGCTTCCCTGTACATCACCAACTCCCAGAGCTTGCTCAAACTCATGTCCATCAAGTCAGTAATGCCATCCAATCATCTCATCCTCTGTTGCCCTCTTCTCTTCCCACCTTCAATCTTTCCCAGCATCAGGATCTTTTCCAATGAATCAGTTCTTCATATCAGGTAGCCAAAGTATTGGAGTTTCAGCTTCAGCATCAGTCCTTCCAATAAACATTCAGGACTGATTTCCTTTAGGATTGACTGATTTAATCTCCTTGCTGTCCAAAGGACTCTCAAGAGGCTTCTCCAATACCACAGTTCAGAAGCATCAATTCTTTGGCGCTCAGCTTTCTTTATGGTCCAACTCCCACATCCATACATGACTACTGGAAAAATGATAGCTTTGACTAAATGGACCTTAGTTGGCAAAGTAATGTATCTGCTTTTTAATCTGCTGTGTAGGTTTGTCATAGCTTTCCTTCCAAGGAGCAAGTACCAGAGATGTAATGTATAACATAATAAATATAATTAACACTGTTGCATATTATCATGAGTTAAGAGTGCAAAATCCTAAGAATCTTGTTCACAAGGCAAAAAGTTTTATTTTTCTTTTATCTCTATTGTGGCATTCATTTCATGATACATATAAATGAAACATTACAAATATCAGATCAGATCAGATCAGTCTCTCAGTTGTGTCTGATTCTTTGCGACCCCATGAATTGCAGCACGCAAGGCCTCCCTGTCCAATACCAACTCCCGGAGTTCACTCAGACTCACGTCCATCAAGTCAGTGATGCCATTCAGCCATCTCATCCTCAGTTGTCCCCTTCTCCTCTTGCCCCCAATCCCTCCCAGCATCAGAGTCTTTTCCAATGAGTCAACTCTTCGCATGAGGTGGCCAAAGTACTGCAGTTTCAGATTTAGCATCATTCCTTCCAAAGAAATCCCAGGGCTGATCTCCTTTATAATGAACTGGTTGGATCTCCTTACAGTCCAAGGGACTCTAAAAAGTCTTCTCCAACACCACAGTTCAAAAGCATCAATTTTTCAGTGCTCAGCTTTCTTCACAGTCCAACTCTCACATCCATACATGACCACAGGATAAACCATAGCCTTGACTAGACGGACCTTTGTTGGCAAAGTAATGTCTCTGCTTTTGAATATGCTATCTAGGTGGGTCATAACTTTCCTCCCAAGGAGTAAGCATGTTTTAATTTCATGGCTGCAGTCACCATCTGCAATGATTTTGGAGCCCAGAAAAATAAAGTCTGACACTGTTTCCACTGTTTCCCCATCTATTTCCCATGAAGTGATGGGACTGGATGCCATGATCTTCGTTTTCTGAATGTTGAGCTTTAAGCCAACTTTTTCACTCTCCTCTTTCACTTTCATCAAGAGGCTTTTTAGTTCTTCTTCACTTTCTACCATAAGGATGGTGTCATCTGCATATCTGAGGTTATTGATATTTCTCCCAGCAATCTTGATTCCAGCTTGTGTTTCTTCCAGTCCAGCGTTTCTCATAATGTACTCTGCATAGAAGTTAAATAAGCAAGGTGACAATATACAGCCTTGATGTACTCCTTTTCCTATTTGGAACCAGTCTGTTGTTCCATGTCCAGTTCTAACTGTTGCTTCCTGACCTGCAAACAGGTTTCTCAAGAGGCAGGTCAGGTGGTCTGGTATTCCCATCTCTTGAAGAATTTCCCACAGTTTATTGTGATCCACACAATCAAAGGCTTTGGCATAGTCAATAAAGCAGAAATAGATGCTTTTTCTGGAACTCTCTTGCTTTTTCCATGATCCAGTGGATGTTGGCAATTTGATCTCTGATTCCTCTGCCTTTTCTAAAACCAGCTTGAACATCAGGAAGTTCACGGTTCACATATTGCTGAAGCCTGGCTTGGAGAATTTTGAGCATTACTTTACTAGCGTGTGAGATGAGTGCAATTGTGCAGTAGTTTGAGCATTCTTTGGTATTGCCTTTCTTTGGGATTGGAATGAAAACTGACCTTTTCCAGTCCTGTGGCCACTGCTGAGTTTTCCAAATTTGCTGGCATATTGAGTGCAGCACTTTCACAGCATCATCTTTCAGGATTTGGAATAGCTCAACTGGAATTCCATCACCTCCACTAGCTTTGTTCATAGTGATACTTTCAAAGGCCCACTTGATTTCACATTCCAGGATGTCTGGCTCCAGGTGAGTGATCACACCATCGTGATTATCTGGGTCGTGAAGATCTTTTTTGTACAGTTCTTCTGTGTATTCTTGCCATCTCTTCTTAATATCTTCTGCTTCTGTTAGGTCCATACCATTTGTGTCCTTTATAGAGCCCATCTTTGCATGAAATGTTCCTTTGGTATCTCTGATTTTCTTGAAGAGATCTCTAGTCTTTCCCATTCTGTTGTTTTCCTCTATTTCTTTGCATTGATCGCTGAAGAAGGCTTTCTTATCTCTTCTTGCTATTCTTTGGAACTCTGCATTCAGATGTTTATATCTTTCCTTTTCTCCTTTGCTTTTCGCTTCTCTTCTTTTCACAGCTATTTGTAAGGCCTCCCCAGACAGCCATTTTGCTTTTTTGCATTTCTTTTCCATGGGGATGGTCTTGATCCCTGTCTCCTGTACAATGTCACGAACCTCATTCCATAGTTCATCAGGCACTCTATCTATCAGATCTAGGCCCTTAAATCTATTTCTCACTTCTGCTGTATAATCATAAGGGATTTGATTTAGGTCATACCTGAATGGTCTAATGGTTTTCCCTACTTTCTTCAATTTAAGTCTGAATTTGGCAATAAGGATTTCATGGTCTGAGCCAATCAGCTCCTGGTCTTGTTTTTGCTGACTGTATAGAGCTCCTCCATCTTTAGCTGCAAAGAATATAATCAATCTGATTTTGGTGTTGACCATCTGGTGATGTCCATGTATAGAGTCTTCTCTTGTGCGCAGGCGGCTGCGACAACCGGCGCGCTAAGTGTGGGAGACAGGAGCCACCCCATGTCCGAGGTCAGGGGCAGAAGCCAGAGGACCCCATGCCCGAAGGGCAGCGGCCAAGAGGAGTTACCCCACGTCCGAGGTCAGGAGCAGCGGCTGACAGTACCAGACTTCTACGGCGCAGGAATGGCCAAGAGGAGCTACCCTGCGTTTGAGGTAAGGGGGGGTGGCCGAGAAGAGATACCCAGCATCCGAGGTCAGGGACGGTGGCTGGGAGGAGCTACCCCACGCCCTCACGCCCGAGGCCAGGGGCGGCGGCGGGGAGGAGCAACCCCATGTCCAAGGAGCCGAGGCTGCGTGGGCACAGGAGGGCCTAGAGGAGCTATCCCACATTGAAGGTCAGGAAGGGTAGCGGTGAGGAGATACCCCTCGTCCAAGGTAAGGAGCAATGGCTGCGCTTTGCTGGAGCAGCCATGAAGAGATACCCCACTCCCAAGGTACTAGAAACCCAAGTGAGATGGTAGGTCTTGCACGAGGGCATCAGAGGGCAAACACACTGAAACCATACTCACAGAAAACTAGTCAGTCTAATCACACTAGGACCACAGCCTTGTCTAACTCAATGAAACTAACCATGTCCCTGGGGCAACACAAGATGGGCGGGTCATGGTGGAGAAATCTGACAGAATGTGGTCCACTGGAGAAGGGAATGGCAAACCACTTCAGTATTCTTGCCTTGAGAACCCCATGAACAGTATGAAAAGGCAAAATGATAGGATACTGAAAGAGAAACTCCCCAGGTCAGTAGGTGCCCAATATGCTACTGGAGATCAGTGGAGAAATAACCCAGAAAGAATGAAGGGATGGAGCCAGAGCAAAAACAATACCCAGCTGTGGATGTGACTGGTGATAGAAGCAAGGTCCGATGCTATACAGAGCAATATTGCATAGGAACCTGGAATGTCAGGTCCATGAATCAAGGCAAATTGGAAGTGGTCAAACAATAGATGGCAAGAGTGAATGTCGACATTCTAGGAATCAGCGAACTGAAATGGACTGGAATGGGTGAATTTAACTCAGATGACCCTTATATCTACTACTGCAGGCAGAAATCCCTCAGAAGACATGGAGTGGCCATCATGGCCATGGCCATGAACAAAAGAGTCTGAAATGCAGTACTTGGATGCAATCTCAAAAACGACAGAATGATCTCTGTTCGTTTCCAAGGCAACCATTCAATATCACAGTAATCCAAGTCTATGGCCCAACCAGTAACGCTGAAGAAGCTGCAGTTGAACGGTTCTATGAAGACCTACAAGACCTTTTAGAACTAACACCCAAAAAGGATGTCCTTTTCATTATAAGGGACTGGAATGCAAAAGTAGGAAGTCAAGAAACACCTGGAGTAACAGGCAAATTTGGCCTTGGAATACGGAATGAAGCAGGGCAAAGACTAATAGAGTTTTGCCAAGAAAATGCACTGGTCATAACATTACAAACATCCCTTGTATTTATACAGTTTTATTTGGCAATGTGTTGCTGTTGTTTAGTTGCTGGGTCGTTCATATTCTTTTGTGACCCTATGAACTATATACAGCCCACCAGGCTCCTCTGTCCATGGGATTCCCTAGGCAAGAATACTGGAGTGGTTTGCAATTTCCTTCTTGAGGGGATCTTCCTGACCCAGGGATCAAACCCAAGTTGTCTGCATTGAAGGTGGATTTGTTACCACTGAGTCACCTGAGAAGCCCATTTATATCCCAAAGTGGAAAGAAAAAGTAAGTAATGTATTTCTCTACCATAACATTAAAATTCATCTATAATATTAATAGGATGATTTAAAAAATCTATTACATCGACCATCCTGGTAACAAAAGTTCTAAAGCATTCACACATATTTGAGCACATGTTATCTGACAGATGCTTTCACTCAAATTTTTCATTCAAAATTTAAAAGAGCTCTTTCAGGTCACTATTATCTCCTTTTTAGAGAACAACCAAAGGCACAGAGATGGTAATTAATATCCTAGAGGCACAGTAAAGCACAGATCGAGGATTTGGATGGACTTCTGTTTCCTGGACTGGTGCTTAATCCACTCCATCAGAGTTGACTTCTGTGGATTCTGCTTAAAATCCCAAGGTCATCATGACAGTGTGACTCCTGTGAGACAGTCCAGCTTACTCCACAGAGGGGGAAGTACAGCAAGAAACTATAAAAAAATTTATTGTATTTTAGGCACCATGACAAGCTGATTTACCACATAGTTCCCTAGTTACTCCACACTTTATATGTAGAGGGTCATATATCACATGTGCGTGCTCAGCCGTGTCTGAGTCTTTGCAACCCCAATGGACTGTAGCCCACCAGGCTCCTCTGTCCACGGAAGTTTTCAGGCAAGAACACTGGAGTCGATTGCCATTTATTACTCTAGGGGATCTTCCCGACCCAGGGATTGAACCGGTATCTACTGTGTCTCCTGTATTGGCAGGTGGGTTCTTTACCACTTAGCTATCTGGAAAGCCCCGAGGGTCATATATGCATAGAATCTATTGTCAAAAGGACTCTCCTAAAGTGACTGCACTATGCACCCAACTTCACCATAAGAAAACCTCTTCTATGTGGTTAAAGTAACTTTTCTGCGCCTCGTCATATACTTAGGGGCAGAAGAAATGAAAGCTCATATTATTGGTGAAGAGTAACTTATAGGATCTACCTCTACTATCTCATAGCATACTATCTCATAGTTCTAAAACCTCCAGGACACTACACTTACTTATCCTTACTTGTGTCACTTCAGAGTTTTTTTTTTTTTTTTCTCCATAAGTCAAGGGCTGCTTCTTCATGTTCCCTGGATGACTGGATTCCATTTTGTCTGCCTCAACATTCCACCTGACAATTCATTATCTTTTTACTGAACATATACTATATTCCAAACACTATGCTAAGCAATGAGAATATAGTAGAAGGGAAATGGAGTTTTCACTCTAAAAGCTCATAGCCACATGAAAGACGGAAGTGAACAAATAAAACATTTTTAAGAAAAGTGCTAGCTCTACTGACATAGGTATGGGGTACCTGTGGAAGCACTTAGGTCAGCCTGGTGCCTGGCACAGAAGTTGTTATAGTTGTTCGGTAGCTAAGCCATGTTTGACTCTTTGAGTCCCCACGGGCTTCAGCACAGCAGGCTTCCCTGCCCTTCACTCTCTCCTGGAGTTTTCCCAAACTCACGTTCATTGAGTTGGTTATGCTATCCAACCATCTCATTCTCTGTCACCCTTTTCTCCTCCTCCCTTCAATCTTTCCCAGCATCAGGGTCTTTTCCAATGAGTCCGCTGTTCGCATCAGGTGGCCAAAGAATTGGACCTTCAGCTTCAACATCAGTCCTTCCAATGAATATTCAGGGTTGAAGTTAATGAATGTCAAATCTTGCAGAACAGGTGGGTATTGCCCAAGTTAAGAAACAAGTAGTGTCTCTTCTAAAGGTAGAAACAATGGTAAACGTGATCCAGAGATGACTGTGTTGCTTAAGATGAGGAAAAAACGCTTAGAAACAAAATGGAGACATTATTAGGGATTTGCACTGTTGGTCATGGAAAACCTCTGAGAGGTTTCATAGGGAAAGTTGAACGATAAGATTTACATCATAGAACAGTCTCAATGGAGGCAGATGAAAGGGGCCAGTTGGGTAAAAAGACTGGAATAAAACAGGAAGACCAGTCAGGAGACTGTTGTAGGCATCTATAGCAAACCTGGCCTAGTGCAACCATAGTGTGGAAAAGAGAAGTGTTTGGGTTTAGCAGACATCTAGGATAGTGTCAACATTTCTAATTTTTTATGTGTCCTCCCACAGTCCTGGACCACTGGCCCTCCCTGCTGACGTTTCCTGACTTTGCCTAGTCTGGACTTTGTGTGAGCATTCAACCCATTCCTTCCAGGCTTCTCCACCTACTTGGTCCCCTGTCTTCCATGCTTACAGGCCAGGCCATTGTAGGGTCTAAGTTGATCCTGGATTTATTCTGAATCATGTGTATCCTGAGTTTCTCTCAATTTTAATGGTTCACAATCACTTATTTGTAATACAAAAAAAAAAAAAAAATCAAAGATGCTCTTCAAACCCAAGTGTTTTCAGGAGTTTGAGCAAAGTCACTTGACCACAGAGCTGGATGTGAATGGATGTGAGAACTTTGTGTAAGTACTAAAACATTTTGTCAGACAAACATTAATGATCTTGGATTACATCATGTTTTGCCAGATCCTTCTTGGGATATATGCTCTGTAGTACCGTTCTGAAAACCAGAAATCTCTGAACCTGGCTAATTAGGTTTGCTAATCAGGATTGTAGACCCCTGTCTGCATTTTCCCTCACATGTATGACACAGAATCAATGACTGTGGCCAGCGTTTTCAGTATGTACTCATCCAACTAAGCCTCTTTCTCTGCTATTTCCATAATCCAGTTGTGCTGTGAGTGCTCCTTTATATGTAATTTAAAAACTGCATCAAGGAAATCCACTGAGATGGCAGCTGTTCCATTTAAAATGTTCAGAAATGTCTCTGCCAGCTTAAAGAAAAAAAAACACACAATTTCAAAGACCTATTTAACCTTTGCACTGATTTTTTTTTAAAGCAACAGTTTATTCAATTAAAAAGAAACATTTAAAAACAGATAATATTTTTTGCAGTATCTTAGCAACAGGTGATTGAACCCATGCCTAGAACTAGGAGTTGAGATTTTGCCAAAGGGCCACATACTAGTGATATCTTCCTTTTAACAAATGGAATAAATCTAATATTGTTTTGGACAAGTTGTGCTGGGTTACATCATAATATGAAGTTTTGACAACAGAGCCACACTACAGGGAGGACAAGCGAAGAGTAAAGGTTGGGTCTTGTAGACTCCCACAGCTTTTAAGAGAGAAAAGCATATACTCTTGAGAGGCATAGAGCTCCAACCCAGGTGCCTAAAGACAGTTTGTGATTAGGCAAGTTTTTACCGAGGGCCCTGATGATTCAGAGTTCAACCGGCCAAAGGTGACCTCTGAGGTTGAGAGCTCTGCCCTGCTGTTCATAGTCTACCTCAAACTGGAGGCTCACATAGAATTAGACACAGTGATTCTCAACTCATTTGAGAATGTGATATAAGCCTCACTCTAGATAGCATATTGAAAAGCAGAGATATTACTTTACCAACAAAGGTCAGTTAGTCAAGGCTATGGTTTTTCCAGTGGTCATGTATGGATGTGAGAGTTGGACTGTGAAGAAAGCTGAGCACAGAAGAATTGATGCTTTTGAACTGTGGTATTGGAGAAGACTCTTTAGAATCCCTTGGATTGCAAGGAGATCCAACCAGTTCATTCTAAAGGAGATCAGCCCTGGGTGTTCTTTGGAAGGAATGATGCTAAAGCTGAAACTCCAGTACTTTGGCCACCTCATGCGAAGAGTTGACTCATTGGAAAAGACTCTGATCCTGGGAGGGACTGAGGGCAGGAGGAAAAGGGGACGACAGAGGATGAGATGGCTGGATGGCATCACTGATTCGATGGACATGAGTTTGAGTGAACTCCAGGAGTTGGTGTTGGACAGGGAGGCCTGGCGTGCTGCAATTCATGGGGTTGCAAAGAGTCAGACACGACTGAGTGACTGAACTGAACTGAATGAGAAAATTACACCTTTAATATATACATGCAAAATATTTGTACAATTTCTAAGGACTAATGCAATAGGTTAAAATCAACTGTGAATCCCATGATTTTTCACTGTTCCCTGGGAACAGACACCTCCATTACATCTTGCTAACTTCCATAACCTCAATGGAAACAGGGAGAAAGAGGGTGAGTGAGGTGACTAGTTCTATGGTCCTGAGCAATGTCATAGTATAATCTGCACATTTTTATGGACAAAAAGTAGAATAAGGCTGTTGGGATATAAAGTCACATTAATGTTAATTACAGATGAAATGAGGATTATATATTTTTTTAAAGCTGTCCTGCCCTTGAACATTCATGTGCTGGTAAATGGTAGATGCAGTGTTAACCACTAAGGGCTTTTTCAACACCCTTGAAAAATTGTAACTAAAATGACTTTTAATATATTCTCAAGAAAGTCTTCAGTCAAGGCCAGTTGTCCAGGTACATTTCCAAAAAGCCCAAAGTATATAATAACAACCTAATATGTTTGCTGTGATAATGAGATGATACATGTGAAATATCTAATAGCCTGATAACATATAGGTGCCAAGCATATTGTAGCAATTATTCTCATAATTATTGGATATAATTATAATCTTTTGTGTGAGGCAATTGCTAGCATAATCTCTGACTCAGTTTGGGTGAAGCCAAAAGAGACCACCCATTGAAACAGCAAGCCATTTAAAATCCTGTGTAGGTCTGCTGGAAATTCCTTCTGATCAGAGGAAAGCTATCTCTCTTCCTTAGGCAGTCATCCGGCAAATATTTACTATTTTCAGAGTTCTAATTTATGCCAGGTATTGTGTTAGAGGCCAGAGATTCAAAAAATAAGTGCATGGTGGTCTCTGCTTCAACAGATATGTAATCCAGAAGGAGAAAGATATACCTAAATAGATAATCGCAATAGTTTATGGAAAGTAAGAACGATATGCACATGGTATTCTGAGAGCACAAAGGAGATCAATTTAACCTAAGTGGGCAAGGGAGGTGTGTGAGCCCAGATTTCATCAAAAACAGAGACACCCCTCCTGCAGAAATACCCTTTTTCCCAAATGAAATGATTTTTTCCCATAAGGATGCAGAGAATTTTGTATCCTCTTCATCTACCTGTCTTCTCCTGCATTCAATCATTCATTCATCCAACATCTATTCAGCTATGATTGTCGTAATGGGCACCTGGTGAACACAGTGATTAGGTGGGCCTTGAGGTGCTCACACCAAGCAGTGACACGTGAAGAATGCCTGGAGGTAAGAACTCCACAGAAATGTGCAACAGTGGGAGCACAGAGTAAGGGAAAGATTATTCCTTTAAGGGAGTAAAAATGCTCACAATCAGAAATGAAGTACATACAAACTGAGGCTTGGGGACAGTTTCAGTTTGTCCTGCAGGGAAGACAGAACAAAATAATCGACAGGGGCATCATGTGTAAACCAGCATTGGCAAGGGCCATGCTCAATATGAAAATATTTTTGCAAGTATTTAGTAACCTCCAGGTGTTACACAGCTATTATCCAACTTATGGACTATACAATCCATGGAATTCTCCAGGCCATAATACTGGAGTGTGTATCCATTCCCTTCTCCAGGGGATCTTCCCAACCCAGGGATCAAACCCAAGTCTCCCACATTGCAGGCAGATTATTTACCAGCAGGGCTCAGGGCTCAGATTATAAAGAATCCACATGCAATGCGGGACACCTGGGTTCGATCCCTGGGTTGGGAAGATCCCCTGGAGGAGGGCATGGCAACCCACTCCAGTATGCTTGCCTGGAGAATTCCATGGACAGAGGAGCCTGAAGGGCTGCAGTCCATGGGGTCGAAGAGTCAGACAGCACTGAGTGACTTTCACTTCATTTTACGCTCCACGAAGAGACAGGTTGAGGGGTCAGTGTGACTGCAGCTTGGATCTTTCCCCAAGTCAAAAAGCAGACCAGTGGCACACTAGGATAATGATTCAGAGCATCCTACTTCCCCCAGGACAATCTCTGCACAAACTGATGTTTCTCTCCCTGTTGATCAAAAACCAGTTACAAAGTATTCAGAGCTTTTAAAATTAGGCAGAGTGGGACTACCTAAAAGGAAGAGACCAAGATTTTGCTCTTAGAATGGGACCCTACGTGAGCCCATGCCTAGAGAGCCATCCCGCTGCAGAACTCTTTCCCACCCCAGCTCACCTCGGGGTCAGCCCACCAGAAATGCGCTTGGAGTCGCGGCACAGGCGGCAGCAGATAACGCCTCACTCTGCCTTTGATCTGCGGGCATGGTGATTGTCAGACCATACATTTTCTCTAGTGATGAAAACACTAACAATACCCCAACCCCAACCCTTAACCCCGAACCATGAGGTTGATAACGTTCTCCAGAACGAGCAAGGGTACAGTCTGCAGTCTGAGCCCTGGCATTTGGAAGAAAGCCCTAAATAGAGCTTCTCTGGCTTTTGGCATGACAGAATACACTGGTGGTGCTTGGGATTTGCTCCTTTGCTGGTAGATGTCACGTTCAAATGAAAGTTTTTTTTTTGCACACGGGATCTGAAAAAAAAAAGAGAATGTTTGCTATTAAATTCAGGCCGGCTGGCCCACCCCAAGCACAGAGACAATCTGCCTCTGCGTGGGGAAGAGAACTTGGAAGGATGTCTCCAGGCCTTGGCACAGCCCAGGCTTTCTGGGCCTTGGTGACATATAGGTGCTTTGTAATATAGCCCATTTGTTATGCTGTTTAAATATGTATACGCTGGATACAGAAAGCTAATATCTGGAACAATAAGGTAATCCTATATGTTTTTCAATGAAAAACACGAGGGGAGGGCGACTTGCTGCCAGCGTTCTGCCATTCTGGCTTAATTCTGTGTTTCAGTTATGTGATATCTCTGAAGGCATACTTTGTTAAAACCGCGTGGAGAAAATGAGCCGCAAACAATACCCACTCCATCTTTGAGAACCAGGAGGCCGATTAAACAGTTTCATTTGAAACTCAAAGAAACAACCAGGAAAGCAGCTTCTCAGCTGTGCAGCCCCTTCCCCCTACCCAATGGTTTGTGGCATTGTTTGTAAAAGATGCTAAGTGTGGACCCGCGTGGGGAAAGGAGTGAGTGAAGAGAAGAGAGCTATGCTTCCTCAAACATTTTGAAAAGTGCTTCATAGGAGGGAGACATCCAGACTCTCTGGCATGTTAGAGGCAGAGGAGTGAAGCTTCCTAGGGGATGTGATTTTCGGCAATACACTCCACTGGGGTGGGAAAAAAAAGCTGAAATCAAAACTAAAACTGGTAGGTCCCTGGCGCTCCAGTGATTAAGACTCCACGCTTGCAATGCAGGGGGTGCTGGTTGGATCTAAGATCTCACATACTGCATGGGTGGCAAAAAAATGCTTTTTTAAATTAAAATTTTAAAAAATAATTAAAATTGGTGAGAGTAGTGCTACAGGGAGAGGGGCAAGTGAATTTATAGATAATAAATTTCTAAAGATAAGAGGCTTTGCTCCCCTTCAAAGGCTGCTGGCCTGAGAGTGGAGGCAATGGAGCCCAGCCAGGTTCCAGCAGGAGCGTTTGCCTGCTCACAGGTTCTCTGCTCCTGCTCACCTTCTGATCCTTGGAAAGGCAGCATGGATAACGGAAAGAGCCCAGACAGTGAAGTTGAGAAACCCTGGTTTTACATCCTGGTCCTGGGTATATTCACATCGGGGTGAGTTATTTATTTATCCACCCTGAATAATGGTCTTAAACTCACAAGGCTGCTGTAAGAAATCAAAGTAACATGTAAAATGGCTAAACACAGTGTCTGATATAAACTGGAATGTCACCAATAGGCAGCTGTCTCAAGATGCATTGTAGTGTTTCCTACATGCCTGCTCAGTTGTGTCCGACTCTTGGTGACCCCACGGACTGTAGCCCGCCAGGCTCCTCTGTCCAAGCAAGAATACTGGAGTTGGTTACCATTTCCTCCTCCAGGGGAATCTTCCGGACCCAGGGATCAAACCTATGTCCCCTATAGGCAGGTGGATTCTTTACCACTGAGCCACCTGGGAGGCCCCCAATATTCATACATGCATTATTCACTCCGTCGTGTCTGATGCTTTGTAACTTCATGGACAGGCTCCTCTGTCCATGGGATTTCCCAGGCAAGAATACTGGAGTGGGTACCCATTCCCTTCTCCAAGGGATCTTCCTGACCCAGGAATCAAACCCAGGTTTCCCACATTACAGGCAGATGAATTGCATCTGAGCCACCAAGGAAGCCAAGATACATAATGGCCCCTAAAGAAATAATCCTCCTGAAAACCTGTAAGATAAGCCCTACCAGATACCTAACAAGAAGGACTCAGCTGCCATTTCTCCTACCCTTGACAGCCCCCGTTGCAGAAGAAGGATTTGGCTCCCTAGTAATAATCCCTCAGGTCTCACCTCTGACTCTAACTCCTCCGAGAAGCCGTCACTGGTTCTTGAGGACAGAAAGCCTTCTCAGCCTCTCCTGTGCCCCCAGTGCCACAGAACACATCACACTTCATTATGATTTTGTGCATCCATGTCTGTTTCCTCCACAAGCCTGTGAGTTCCCGGGGACTTATGTCTTATTTATCTCTGTATCCTCCACTCACCCCATGGCTAACATAGAGTGATATAGAATAAACATTTCAAATATATCTGATGAATGTATGAATAAATGAATAAGATGGAATGGACAACCATTTCCTTAATCTCCGAGCTGAAAGTTCAGACAAATTTCTGAGTCATGAACAGGTTTCCCCAGTCTTGTCACTCACCATGAAAACACAGGCAGGAAAGTCCTCAGTAAACCACATCTCAAAGAAACAACAGTTTCTGAGTTCCTTTTCTCTGGGTGAAAGTCTACCCTGTGGAATCATGGAGTCATGAAAACCACTGTCAGATGCAGAGAGGAATCTACTTCCTTGAGGGTAGATGAATTAAAATTGTTTAGCAGCCAGAGCTTCCTCACTGAGCATGTGTCATCCTTTGTTAAATGTTTCCAGCATCACTCACTTGGGATTTTCATGGGGTGCTTCTATCTCAGACAAAATCATGATTTAGAGTGACCCTTGCCCTTGTCAGCCCAGTTACACTCCTAAGAAGACAGTTTTTCAGAAGAAACACCAAGGCCTATCTGTACTAGGAGGTAGCAAAAGGCACACACCCAAATGATAAGTGTGGCTAATGATTCCACAGGGCCATCTAGAGCACCTTCCTTTCGGTCTCAGGAAAGCTCACAAACAGACTAGCCTGTCTTCTTCTCTTGTTCACATTACATTAAACACTAACTCCATCTCTGAGAGCAGCCCTGATCAACAAGAAATGGAAGTCTGGGAAGACACATACCTCTACTGGAGGTGTAGATAGAAAGAGGGGGGTGGGTAAGAACAGAGGACATGGAATACCAGAGGCATTTCCATCACTGCTTTTGCTTTGTTAGACAAATGAACATCAGGAAATGGAGAATCACAAGAAATCTTCAGACTTCTATTCAGTCTTCTATCTGTTAAACCTTGAATGAGCCCTAACATGGTTTGATTGTCCATGCATGGCTACCGAGCTACTTGCATCAGGTCCTGGAGAATTAGGATTCCCACAGGCTCTGCCGGAGATTGACAGAGGGCCCAGCAAAGGAACTAAGTGCCCCCTTTCATCCTGAGTTAATTCACAAGATACTTAACATAATTTTAGATTGTTGACTAAATGGGTTTGCAAATATTTCACCCCATTTTTGACAAACTTACTATCCAGCAATGGGCAGAGCTCAACAATTCTTGGAGTCCCTGTAGGGGCAGAACCTTCTGCTCCAAGATTGCTCTCCAGACAATCAAGCGCAAACCAGATGGTACTCTCTCTGCAGGCAGACTGGTCTCTAATCAGACAGCTAATGCTGATTTCAGTTGCTTTTCCCAGATCACCAACTGAACACTCCCTCCTCTGACAAGGAATAAACAAGAGAGAGGCCTAGAGGGTTACACTGGCTAAACGCCCCTCCATATAGAAAGAGAAGGACTCCCCTCTCTTGATGTGACTAATACTTGCATACAACTTCTCTGTGACCTGCTGCTCCCCAAGCAAGAGAAGAGCTAGTCCTACCTCGTTAGTTAGGCTTCGGCATTATCATGGTAAAGTAATAACAGTTCATGGAGATTACCCTTGCTGTTGGAGAAAATGCATAAAAATCAAATTAACCAGAATTCAAGGGAGGGTTCTCCTCTCTCAGTGGGACCTTGTCCTCTTATTCCCCAACAGGAGAAAAAAAGTGATCACAACAAAGGTGACTGACGTCTGAAATCTGCTCAGAATCACAACAGTCAGTTCTGGTCTGGGCCAACAAACATTCCCCTAATTTCTCAGAATTTCTGCAGCTAAAATTATATGCCATGAGATACAATGGTCAAAGGGGCTTCCCAGGTGGCGCTAGTGATGAAGAACCTGTCTACCAATGCAGGAGATATAAGATACGCAGGTTTGATCCCTGGGTCAGGAAGACCCCCTGGAGGAGGGCACAGCAACCCACTCCAGTATTCTTGCCTGGAGAATCATGGACAGAGGAGCCTGGCAGGCTACAGTCCATGGTTTCACAAAGAGTCAGACATGACTATAGCAACATAGCATGCATGCACACAATGGTCAAAATAATCGCACTCTAAGTATAGACCTGACACAGACTTAAGAATGTTTCTTAGAAACCACTTAATAAGACTGGGTGATCAAAAAACATTTTGCATATATGTTCAATGCTTTTCTAACAAAGTTTAACTTAAAAAAATAATTACTCAAAAGTTTTCATTTCCTAAGCATTATAGCTAGCCTGACTTTTACTGCATTGTCATTTAAAACAAACAAAATTGAGTCTTGATTCCTGTCAGTTAAATAAATATAGTCCGTTGAAACTTAAATTATCATCCATCTTAGCAAAATGTTATATTAGCAGTCAGTGACTGATTAGTTATTTATTCTCTTAAAGAGTAACTAAAGGAGATTAATATTCTGATAAACTTGTCACTGATTTCTGAAGAATGTCTGGCTTTCTTTCATCACTTGAAGTATAATGTGTCAGACATAAATTCCATTATAGTTACAATTAGTACTAATGCCTCCCAAATTATATTTAATGGAAAGGTCATCATTTTAACTACAAATAATTTCTTTCTTAAAAGTTATAAATGGATTTCTATGAAAAAAAAAACATAGCTAAATTAATGATGAAGAAAGAACAGTAAGTAAATCAGAAAGACATAAGTTGAAAAAACAAAAAAAAGACATTATATTTTGCTTATTTTTCCAGCTGGGTTACATTTTTCACTCATGTTCTGCTAGTATTGGGTTTTAGGTGATAGTGGGAGAGGAATGGGGAGGAGATGAAGAGAGAAAGAGAAGGTAAGCCCTCATTAAACATGCTAGGTATGTTTAATGCATGCATGGTATGTTTCAGACATGGTATAAGATGACTAAACATTGCTTCTCTGGAGTCTTACGATAACCCTGAAGTAGGCATGTTTCCCCCTTTGTGTGTGTGCTCAGTCACTGTCATGTCCGACACTTTGCGACCTCATGGACTATAGCCCGCCAGGCTTCTCTGTCCATGAGATTCTCCCAGGGAAGAATACTGGAGCGCGTTGCCATTTCCTTCTCCAGGGGATTTTCCTGAACCAGGGATAGAACCTGCGTCTCCTTCTAGGCAGGCAGATTCTTTGCCACTGAGCCATCAAGGAAGTGTTTCCTACTTTACAGAGTAGCAAAATGAGCCTCCTAGAGGTTAAATCCCATAAGCAATTTTGTTCTCCTAGGGATATGAGGAAGTGAAAACAAAAGCTAGGCCTACCCAGCTTCAAACCTCCCACCTCCATAGGCAATGGTTGTTGCTTCTCATTCTTCAGGGTTATGACAGCTGCTGTAGGAGCTCGACATTCCCACCAGCATGATGGGTTAAAGACCTGACCTAGGGGATGCTGGGGTAAGTGACAGGGAGACCCAGTCTTCCCTGTGCTAATCAGAGTCCTTCTCTGATTCTTCTGTAATCTGGGTTCACCAATGGATTTCTCCTCAGACATTTCGGAAAGCATCAATGACTATAAGGAATATAAGAGACACATAAGATAATAACTTAGCCAGTATTTAGGTTGGATGACTATAGTGCCTCCTAACATAATCACAGTATGTTGTAAATGACTTTGTTTTAAAAGGACTATGAGATTTAGAATTAAAAGACCCAAGTCTTAAGTAATTACATGTAAACTAAAAACAAACAAAAGACCGATTTCCTATAAATTTCCACACACACACACACACACACACACACACACACATCCCTATATGAGATAAGAGTTTATTTTGATAAACTATTTAGAAATAAGAACAACTTTGAGTGCCTCAGACTGGTCATATGACCTTGTACAAGTCTCTTTTGCACCTCTGCAGCATATTACCTCTGCTGCTGCTGCTGCTATAAGTTGCTTCAGTCGTGTCCGACTCAGTGCGGCCCCATAGATGGCAGCCCACCAGGCTCCTCCATCCCTGGGATTCTCCAGGCAAGAATACTGGAGTGGGTTGCCATTTCCTCCTCCAATGCATGCATGCATGCTAAGTCACTTCAGTCGTGCCCGACTCTGTGCGACCCCAGAGACAGCAGCCCACCAGGCTCCTTTGTCCACAGGGTTCTCTAGGGAAGAATACTGGAGTGGGTTGCCATTTCCTTCTCCCAGAACAACCAATAGCTCTAACTATACAGACCTTTGTCAGCAAAGTAATGCTTTTTAATATGTTATCTAGGTTTGTCATAGCATTTCTTCCAAGGTGCAACTGTTTTTTAATTTCATAGCTACAGTCACCATCTGCAGTGATTTTGGGACCCAAGAGTCTCTTACTGTCTCCATTGTTTCCCCATCTATTTGTCATGAAGTGATGGGACCAGATGCCATGATCTTAGTTTTTTGAATGTTGAGTTTTAAGCCAGGTTTTTCACTCTCCTCTTTCACCTTCATCAAGAGGCTTTTTAGTTCCTCTTCTCTTTCTGTGGCTTTTTTAGTTCCTCTTTGCTTTTTTAGGCTGGTGTCATCTGCATATGTAAGGTTATTGATCTTTCTCCCAGCAATCTTGATTCCAGTCTGTGCTTCATCCAGTGCATAATTTCACAGATTTGCACCTCAGTTTCCTCATCTAAAAGTAGGAAGACTGGATTACTTCAGGCTTGGATCACTGGTTCTCAAAGTGGGAACCTGTTAGAAGTGTTGATTCTTGGGCCACACCCTAGAACGGAGGTCTAGGTCTAATAGGTCATTTACATGGGTCCTCATGAAGTTCTAAAAAGTTCCACGTCCTATATTGAGTGAAACTTCTTCCCAATGTACTCTGCATATCATTTTAGTATACACTATTGTAGACAACAGACACTCTTTTAGCATCAACAGTGTGCCTAGTGGAAGCATCCTAATACATAGAGCCTCAGCCCCCTATTCCTTGAGGATTTCACAGTTTACTGAGAAGAAAAAGGCAAGTCAACAGAAAACCAAGCTCGATAAGTGCAGTATTAGTGGTGATGCCAGGGGCTATGGGAAGACAGAGGGAACAGTGACTCAGAAGCCAAGAGCTTTAACTCAGGCAGAAGATGAGGGAGAGAGTGGGAGGGAAGAATTCAAGTTATGAGAGAAGGCTTTTGGGATAGGGGGACTTTGAGGTCTGCATTTAAGTCCAATGAGGAAAGTATTAATTTACTTATTTTACAGGGGAAACAGATGATCACAGCAAAACGTCCAAGTTCACACAGTTATTGAGTGAAAGAGATGAAATTTAAAGGCAGATCTTTGGACTTAGCAACTCCTATTTTATTTGATACTGTGCTTCTACATTTCTTGCAGTAAAGCGACTGTTACGGATCTATGGAACCCTCCCCCTTACCGCTCTCTCCACACCAGTAATAAAGCAAAATCCCCGTAGGTCTAGGGGGGAAGGGAGTCCTTCGTTCAGTGAGGCAGCAGTGGCAGAGAGCTGAGGCCCGGGCAGTCACCAGTGAGCCTATTAAATGTATCAGATGTCATCGGTACCTCCTTTATCCTTCTCACTTTGGACCTCACAGGCTGATAAGAAGGGGAAAGCGTTATAACCCAGAAGTAAAACTGTTGCATGATTATAACCCTGACAGCCTCCCTCTAATGAGCTTCCCTGCAGATATGGAGAGGGGAGAGTGCTTTGATCTCCAGGGGCAGGAGGCTGAAAGGACCACTGTTTGGAGCAAAGCTGTCTGATGGGGTCCAGTCTTCCAGTAATCAAAGTCACAAGCTACCATCTGAGCCATTTGTGAACCACAGATAAGATTAGCTGCTCATTTGATAGATCAGCCACCACCATCAATGGAGGCTAATTGTATCTGAAATATGACCAGCGGAGTGTCAGCTCCTGGAGACAAGCATTTCCTTTATCCTGAGTTGGAAGCCAGGACAGCATTCTGTGTTTGAAAGCTTGAGTTAAATGTTAATATGTGCAGCATTTTTCTCCCTCCCTACCCCACTAGCCATAAGAGAAGATGAAATGCGGGGTCCTTTAAACTAGACATCAATCTGTAGTTATATTTTTGCAAAGATTCTGCATTATGGTGTCAGAGAATACATTCTTTCAGGGTTCAAGGCTGTAGGTCCAGGAAGAATTGCACCATAGCTTTAGAATTCTTTCATAGCTTTAGAGCTAAAAAAGGAAAGCGTTCCAGCTTTGGAAAATCATGTCCAGGAAGAGAGGCTTTGAAATTCTAGAGTGTTGTGTGCTGTCGGAAAAGAAAGGATGACCGGTCGGTTGGAATTTGAAGGCATTTATACGGATAGCATTTTGCCTCAGAGGCTGAGGTGACTGACAGCTTTACTTTCTTCAAACTTATTCCTATGTCAGTAGAACTTGAGCTTGAAATGAATCACGATCAGGCAACTTGGATGGCCCCGGTGCTTTGGCAAATGAAGAAAACCCATCTCATTGTTCCGCTCCACATCCACTGAAGTCAAGTCTTTGGCTACTAAAGAGACAACTCATTCTTTTGTATTCTCCAGGCACGAGAATGTCTGGTTCCTAGCCCTTTGTGAATATTCCTGTCTCTGACTGTAAGCCATCTTAGCTTTCTTCTTTTATGAAGGTGAGAACACAAACCCCCCACTCCCCTCTCACCAAGCTGTCACTTGGGCCGCTCTATTTCCAGCCTCGTCCACTATAGCTCTTAAATTGCTAGGTTGTCCCCATGTCCAGGCGGCTAGTAAAAGCTGCCTGAAAATGGCAAGGTATGATGAGAAGCACCTCATTACAGCTCCCAAAATACACAGACCCAGAATAGCCTTGAACAGTTGGGGTAAGAAAAGAAGAAGGGGCCCAAGAAGAGAATAACTCTGTCTCCCACCCGGTGTGGGAACTGGAGGAAAGTTCTGTCACCTTCTTGAAAGCTCTCAAGCTAAGATGGCCTGGCAGAGGCCACCTTCATGGACTCTCTCCTATTTCCCAGGTTGGGTTGACACCCTGTCCTGCCAGCATCTAACATCTCAGGTTTAGAAGCTATCTTAACCTTATAGAAGGGGATGACCATGGTGGCAATGCTCTGGTAGAACCTCCAGATTTGGGTCTCAGGACCACAGAACGTTACAAGTGGAAGAGCCTTTATCATGAATAGCACCCTTAAAACACACCAGGCACTGTGCAAAGCATTTTTTCTACATAATTATAAATTATTTAATCCTCATCAATAACTTCAGAGGGAATTACAGTTATTTCTGCTTTAAAGAGGAAGAAACTAAGACTCAGAAAGGTTAATAATGTCACCCCAGGATATAGGTAGTAAGTGGCAGAGCTGGTATATGAAACCAGATTTGTTTGACTGATGGCAAAATCTTCACTTTTTTATACTGCACTATACATCTCTTGGATTGTTATTCCAACCTTTTCTTTCAGTGTTTTGCATCAAAAATGTTGACTAGCTCACTTCAATAACCCTATCTGTACCATGGCTGCCTCTAAATGTCTTCTTATTATCCAATTTAAATAACACCAATCAAGTTAAGTCTATAAAAGCACAGCTAGGGAGCATCTTTGACAAACAGATGTATAAGTGCTATCTTCAAAGCACAGAATCATGGGACACTTGGAATTAGAACCCAGGGCTCAACTGCCAGGCCATTTCCCTGCTTGCTCTGTGTTTGCTCCAAAGCATCAGGCAAGTCCACTCTGAATCCAGCACACGTTAGGATGATGCCAACAGAGGACATCAGGAGGAAGCCCTTCTACATCCAAGAAGACTACACGAAACACTGAAAGTCAAGCACAGATTTCTGATCACTAATGATGAAGCATGAGCTTGCTTTTCAGAGCACTTTATGATACAGAGTTACAGATTCTCCAAGGACTCTATCAAGAGATGGCTAAGGATTGCTGACTTGACCCAGTCATTAACTCCACACATTAAAATCCTGAGATTTGAGGATCATAGTGCTTTTCTAGGTCTTGTCTGGATCTCAGCAAATGGGGTGTGAAATCAGGGAGACAACTGAGATCAAGTCAAAGAGAATTTGTGACTGCCAAGTTCTGTGACATCAAGCCTTAGGAATTAAGATAGGCAGGAAGTGCTCTGACGTCAAGGGACAGACAGGTCCTTTCCTGCAGGATTGTGGGTAATGAAGCTATTGGCCACAGGATGGGGAACATTACCCACAGTTTGAGGAGCTTCTTTAGTCCTCCTGTCAATAGCCACACCAGGACTCTGCCACAAGCAGCTTAGGTTGCTATAGAGTCAGGCATTATTATTATATTTTTTTTCGTGACCTTACTCACACTTTCCGAGTTTTTATTTTTCCATGCAGTTTTAGCTCATATCTGGGAGAAGCATGTTTAGCCATTCCCAACACTTTGATTCTCTGGAACATGATTTAATAATTCAACAGTGGTTGCTGCACAGGCTCTGTGCTGAGAATGAAATGAAGCATGTGGAGCTTGTCTCTGGGCACCACAGAAACACATCTTGAGGTCGGTCTTGCTCAGGAATTAAGTTTCCCTGGGATTCCAAAGAAGAATGGAGGCTAAACCCCACACTGCCTCAGAAGTCAGGAGCCCTGGGTTCCTCCTAATCTGACCTCACTCTCACTTTGAGCAAATCCTGGTTTTCTTCTCTGGAGCTCATTTTCTACAGTTTAAAAATGAGGAGAGCTTCCCTGGTGGCTCAACAATAAAGAATCTGTCTGCTGATGTAGGGGACATGGGTTCAACCCCTGGTCCAGGAAGATCCCACATGCTGTGGAGCAACTAAGCCTGTGTGCCACTATTGAGCCTGCGCTCTAGAGGCCAGGAAGCACAAATACTGGAGCCCATGTGCCCTAGAGCCTGTCCTCTGCAACAAGAGAAGCCATTGCAATAAGAAGCCTACACAATGTCGCTAGAGAGTAGCCCCAGCTTGCTGCAACTAGAGAAAGCCCATGCAGCAATGAAGACCCAGCACAGTCAAAAATAAAGAAAGAAAGAAACAAATAAAACTGTTAAAATAAAATAAAAATGAGGAGGCCCTATGGGTCTTACTCTAAGTCTGTATGATTCTAAAACTTTTCATTGTTTCCAGGGAACATTCTAAAATAGGCTGATTCTCAGTAGGCACTAAAAGGATGAATTTGGGGTGGGGGACATTTGATGAAATACCTGACCACTGCTCTTCAAATATGTGAAGGTCATGGAAGACAAGATGGGACCAAAAAGCTGTCACAGATTTGAGAAGTCCAGGAAGGCACAACATCTAAATGCAATGTATGGGAGCCTGATGGGACCCTCGACAGAAAAGTGGTGTAGGTGGAAAAACTGGGTCAAGTCTGTGAGTCTAGAGTTAATAGTATTGAGTCAGTGTCAATTTAGGTTTTAATATCATAGTTATGTAAGATTTTAGCATTAGAGGAAGTTGAGTGAAGAGTATATGGAAACTCTCCATAATGTCTTACAAATCTTCTTTAAATAAAATATTATCACCATATAAAAAATTCAAGTTAATAAAATTGTGAGTTTATATTTTCCCAGAAAGTGGGACTGTGAATTTCTCAAGGTCAGGGGTTTTCTTTGGTATGTTCTTAGCAGCTAGTATAGAGGTATATGGCAGTAAGTTTTCAAATTCTTAACAGAATCAAACTGGCAAAAACTTATTCACAACTGAATTTTAACCTGGGCTAGAGCAACATGTAACCTTGTCACTGTTATAAGAAGTTGGTGTTGCAACTGTGGTACTTCTACAACTAAAACAAAAAAAGTCCAGAAAAAGGCCATTGTTTCCTGGCACCAAGGGGAAAAAAAGCTCTCCATGTTCAAGTCAGATAGCCAGACTGATTTAGGAAAATAAAAAGGAAAAAAAAGAAAAAGTAACAACACAAAAGATCAAGTGACTCCTTTAATAGCAACCGTCATCTTTGCTATTTGGACTGAGACGGAAGCTGCAGATAACAGTAACCATTAAAGAAAAAAACAAAACAAAGAAAAGAACAACAACAACAACAAAAAAAAAATCCCTCTGGGCTTTCAATATGGTTTTCATAATAAGTGAATTGCCCCCACCAAAATGCAGCCTTGAAGAGTTAATTAAACAGCTGCCCCCATGGCTGATTCTGAGATGTTAGGGGGGCCCTGACAGGCTGCTAAACAAATGGGGACAATAAAGGTGTGGGCTGTTTGGCTTGATTGAAGAGCTTGAGTTTTTCACCCCTTGGTCTCTAAACCATCTGGAAGTGAGTTCATGGAATGTGGGATGGCAGCTTCTCTACTCTTATCTACTGATAAGATTCTCAGCCTCAAACACGTGTACTAGAAAAGCAGGGAACAAATATTTTAGACCTTAAACGACTTGCAAATCCTCCCTCTCAACTTCATGTGGTGCTATAGCACACAGAGAAGCACACACACCTCACGTTTGTCCCCTCGGAATGAATCTGGGTCTTTAGCACAGAGAGAAGTACACAAATCTCACATTTGTCCCCTCGGAATTAATCTGGGGCTTAGGATATCAAGATGAGCCAAGATTGAAAAGTTGATCTAAAGGAAAACAGGGTTTTGGTTTTGATTTGTGAGTTTCACCCACTTATTCTGAGTCTCCAGAGACTTTAGGCTATAAAGGTCAGGCTTTAGAGAACTGCCCTAAGAGGAAACTGCCAAGCAAAGGATGTTTGAGCAAAGAATTTGAGGAGAAGGGCCAGTATCTTTCCATGTTTACAACTGCTCTTCATGCTGAATCATAAAAAAACAAAATATCTGAGGATGGCCTCTACCTTCATTGACAGAGGTTCAGGTGTCTGATGACAGAAAGGTTTGGCTGCTGGGAATGAAAAAAAAATATGGAGATTGGGCTTTTTGCTTTTAGAATCTAAAAGTGAAAGAGTATAAATAGTATGTATAGCTGGACATGTGTCTGGTGGGTATATTAGATTGTGGGTGGGTATGAGTGTAAAATTAAATTTAGACTAAACATAGTCAGGAAAAAAAACATGATTAAATGAGGCTAGTAACAACTCGGGACACATACCCAGGAACTGAAGGGATGCAGTAGCTTCCCCAAAGCTTTCAGAATTCTACCATTTAAGTATCCATCTAGTCCCCTATTTTTGAGCTCCTAGTGTGTTCTAGGCACTAAGAGGATCTTAGGAATACAAAGTCAGGTGACACATTTAAACCTGTTCTCAAAGAGTATGCAATCTACTGAAACAGACAGACAGACAAGTGCAGGCCACATTTACAGGACAGAGTGATAAGGGCTACTATCAAAGCAAATTTAGATTGCTCTGTGAGGCCAGACACAGGGTGGCAGTGAACAGAGAAAATATCTAATGTGTCATTTGTTTTTCAAAACAAAAGGTGTTTCTCGCATGTTTGGCTTATACCACCTCAGACTGATCATTTAACTCAAATAAATACTAAGGCTTTAATATCTGTTTGTGGAGCTAGAAAAATGCAATAGTATACTTGATCTGAATATTTTTTTTCTCTAGTCTCAAAATTCTCAATTAAGTTGTCTGATGAGTAAAATTACTTTTAAAAGAACAAGAAAATTGTCATTTAATTTCATTTACTCACTCAAATGTTTTATGAAGCACTGATTCAGTGCCAAGAACTGGTGTCCATGCCAGGGAGTTCAGCCTCTTTGTCTTAAGTCTTTTGAAAGGGGCCACTCTGGTGTTAATTTCTTATAAAACTTAATGGGTTTCATGGTGAAATAGTGATCCTATTTTCCTTTTTGACAAAAAACATACCGATAATTTTGTCCACACAATCTCACTTGAGTCAGAGAAGTTGTCTAAAGGCATTATAGCTAATTGCAAAGTAACACAAAGACACCCATGGTCTATTGGATAAAATGATTTCAAACATCTTAGCTCCAGTGAAACAAAATCAACCAAGTTCTTTCATGCATACCTGTGATACCAATGTATGCTCTTGTGAAACTAACACTAGGAAAATACACCAACAAACACACAGTCATGACAGATCAGCTGTGATAAACGTTTGTAGAAATCAGTGGTTCCCTTGAAGATATCACAGCTCTTTAAGGGCCCTATACTCATACATAGAACAAAATTAACTTTGTCTTTTGAATTTATAATTTTTTATATTATATTCTAAAATACACTCAAAATGCCCCAAATGGAGATTCTAAGTTTCCTCTTCAAATATGAGCTCTCTTGATTTTACCAACTGTGCTCCTGGGTTTAGTTTCTCTGGCTCAGTGAGGAAAAGGCTTCTGCTCCCAGAGGTCAAACATTATCTTGATTTAGCAGGTTGGGCCCCTGAATCACTGCTATGCTCAGTAGCAAAGAATGCAGGCTGGGGAGGATTAATTACCAAAGCCAGTAATCCTGACTCCAACCTCCAAAAATATGGGGAAGTCCAAAAAAAATCTTGAAAGTGATTTGCAACATTCTGTTCAGATCAGTCTCATGAGTAATGCCACTCTGACACCTCTTAACCATGTAAACATAATTATCTCAGACCCATCTGATATTCTTCTGAACCTTCTCCTTTTCACCCTAAGGCTCAATTTTCCCTCCTCTGAAAGAAGATCAACACAATTGTAGGAATAGTTTCTTCCTCTGTTTTTCGAGTGAAACAAATATCCTCAAAGTGTAAGGATGTCAGTAGCCTCTTTTATGACAAGTTGCATGATTCCCACATGCATGGGCAAAAATTAATTATGTATTTTGGTCTCAGGCGCCGGGGATGTAGGTTCTCTTGGAGAAATCTGGTAAGCCAGACCATACCCTGCAATTCCTGTCATTTCACATCAGTGAAATCTCTGTTTACTAGGAAGTAACTAGAGAGGAAATTCCCAGCTGACCATTAAAACTCCTAAACAGACACCACTTTCATTTACTTTGATCTGGGCTCCATCAGGGCTTCCCTGGTGGCTCAGCAGTAAAGAATCTGCCTGCAATGCAGGAGACGTGGGTGGGGATGATCCCCTGGAAGAGGGCATGGCAACCCACTCCAGTATGGAGAATCCCATGGACAGAGGAGCCTGGTGTGCTACAGTCCATAGGGTCGCAGTGTCAGACACGACAGAAGCGACTGAGCACACATACACACACACGGGCTCAGCTCAAATTTTGCACAAGATCACATGTCTGCTGTATCACAAGAGTAATTCTATGAATTAAAATATATGTGGCTGAGGTTACCCATCCATTAAACTTAAATAAAAGGCATCATTGACATATATGCATACATATATATACATACACATATACATTCATAATGTGTATGCATTTGTATGTATCTACATATGTATCTAGACATACAAAACCATGCCACCTGCTAGAGTCTGATATTGCTTAAGCAAGGATCCGAGGTTCAGAAAGCTAAAAGTGCCTTATACAGTCCTTCCATCAATAACAGTTCAATACAGCTATTGGAAAATTTAATAAGAAATGGGAAAAAGTGGCATTTCACAATAAATGGTACAAACAAGTTTTACTTAAAATTTGGAACTTGATCCCATTATGCTAATGTCTGGGCATAATTACAACTAAAACACAAATAACTAAGAAGAAAATGTGTTAAAACAGCTGATATAGCAAGAAATGCAATTGCCAAGGGATGCTAAAATCCCAAAGTTTATTATACACACGTACCCAATATGTGTCACATGGGGAATTCTTTTCCTTCACAGCAAACCATAGGGGATTTTTAAAAATAATATACGAAGGAAGAGCTTAATGAACTGCAGATTTGGAAACTTAGGTCCACGTTCCCTGTGTCCAGCTCAACGTTTGCAGGGAGGCTTGACATCGTGAGACTTGACAGAAAAGAAGGCAGCTGTTTGCCGTGCAGGTCCTGTAGAAGTATGTGGAAATTAACATCGAATAACTGGTAAGCCAAGTACATGCTTCTTTTCCTTTGAGCCAATGTACCTAAGACTAAAGTTTATCTGTCGTTCCATAGGAGCAAGGTAAAGTGAAAAGGCAGGTTTGTTCTATGACCCCAAAGGAAACAGCACAGTGCATGGTGGGAGGTGGGTCAGGTCACCTGGCTTCAAAGTATTATGCCCAGAGCTCAATGTTCCATAAATGTGGAGAGAGGGGCTGTGTTATAGGATCATATGGAACTGGACCACTCTTGGTGACTGATATTCTCTACCACCTTCATATCTTTCCAAGAGAGTCCCACTGCTCTGAGGATTGTATCCAAATCCTTAACCAGTCATTCAAGGCTTTTACTCTAGCCAAACACTACATCCTCCTTCCTCAAGACTCATTTCCACAACCCTTCTATCTTCTCGCTTTCCACAAAACATGCATTCATGTATGCGCTGGGTCAGAACTTAACCACACACTTATTATGTGCCAGGACTGATCCAAGCCTTGGGAATAAGGCAATAAACAGGACAACTCCTTTCCCTTATGGCGCTTGCATTGGGAGAGAGGCACAGTGAAAGACAATAAACATATAAACCAGTAAGTCAGTCGCATTTAAGTGGCAGTAAGTATCGGAAAGTAAAGAAGGTACTTCCATGAGGAGGCAGAGGGGACCTCTCCAACCTGAATGATTAGAAAAGCCTCATTCTGGATGTAACTTCTAAGAAAATCCTTTTCACAAATGGAAGAAATAGTAGATGAGGTCATGACCGACTCTTTGAGACCCCATGTAGCCCAACAGGCTCCTCAGTCCATGGGGATTCTCCAGGCAAGAATACTGGAGTGGGTTGCCATGCCCTACTCCAAGGGATCTTCCCAATCCAGGGACCGAACGCAGGTCTCTCACATTGCAGGCGGATTCTTCACAGTCTGAGCCACCAGAGTGCCCTTAGGACGCACAAAGAAGTCCAATTTGGCTTCAAAGATTAAGGTGTTTGAAGCATAATGGCTGATTAGCAGAATCTATGATGCTCCCCAAGATTTCTCACAGAAACTAATCTTTTCCACTGTTTTCCATTATATTCTCTTCTTTTCTCTCATGTGTAAGATAGACAGAAGAAAGCTTTGCTGGATTTTTTTCCCCCATACATCTAAATATTTTGCTTATTTCCAACTGTGTTCTTTGTTGCTGTTCCTTCTTTTCATTTGCCTGTTTTAAAAAATGTGTGTAATTTTGTGTTTCTTTTAATGAGATTTAGTTCTTTCTTTCCTTTTTGTATTTACTAAGTGGGCAATAATTCACAGGCTGAGTCTGAGAATGGGTTAATCCCTTTGCAGTCTGGGTACAGCGGAGTTTCCGCCCTTGGTTCAAATGCTAAGTGAACCTGCATAACCAGCTTCAGGTGCAGTTTAATCTCTAGGCCACTGTTTATTTGTCAAAGGCCTTGCTGTGCACTCCTGTAGGTCAAAAGGCACAGAAATGAGAGGTGGCAGAGAGGTCAGACCCTGGGGAACCGGGGAACAGCCAGGACTCCAGTAGGCTTGGCCATTAGCTCCCTGTGTGGCCTGAGCCAGGCCCCAAAGCCCCCGAAGCTTCAGTTTCTACTTTTGTACATGAGGGCATGGCCCAGAGAATCCCTGAAGGCCTCCGCCTCCCCCACCCCAATATCTTCCCCAGGAGACAGTGAACTCTGGGGAGAGACCAATCCAACTTATAGAAACAATTACTGCTAGCTTGATCTCACTTTGTACTTCCTGAAGATGAGTTCTTAATATCTGTTAGATATTTACAGGGAGAAGTTCTTTGTTAATTACCTTAGTATGCTATCACTTTTAATTTTCGCACAGCTCTGTGGAATACTTGCTGTTATTTCAGATAATAAAACTTAGACCAAGTTAAGGAATTTCATCAAATTACACAATTAGAATGCAGCAAAGCTAAATTACTTCAGTTTTTATACATACTGTACTTCAGTGTTTTAGCTCTATTCTAGTAACTAATATATAAATTAAAGGCAATGTCAAATTACAAAGGATCTTAAAACAATATAACTGGCATAGATGTAATGCCAAGTGTGCGTTAGTTGCTCAGTCATGTCCGATTCTTTGTAACCCCATGGACTGTAGCCCGCCAGGCTCCTCTGTCCATGGAATTCTCCAGGCAAGAATATTGGAGTGGGTTGCTGTACCCTCCTCCAGGAGATCTTCCTGATCCAGGGATGGAACGCATGTCTCTTACATCTCCTACATTGGTAGGCAGGTTCTTTACCACATGCCACCTGGGAAGCCCAGAGAGACAAAGGCAGATACTTAAATGGGAAGGCAGATAGCAATATTTATGCCAGACTATTATTTGACTTCCATAAGCCAGTAATATAGGTATTTAATAAGGATGCTATCACATGTTCTTGGATAAGGCAATCGCACCCCACTCCAGTACTCTTGCCTGGAAAATCCCATGGATGGAGGACCCTGGTGGGCTGCCGTCTGTGGGGTTGCACAGAGTCGGACACGATGGAAGCGACTTAGCAGTAGCATCACATATTCTAGTCAACCACTCTTCTCAGTGGGGCATTATATTTATTTGGAAGAATAATTAGTAAATAAATTACTTTTAATGTGTAAAAATAGCAACTATTACAACTTCCTTGTCTTAAAGCACTCTACTTAAATCTGGTCTTAATACTGGAATTCTTGGTACTTAATTAAAATGAAAAGGTATTGTCACATGGCTTTGACCAATAGTGCCCACTCTGACTAGGACTGATTCAACATGCCTTGCTAAATACAATGGAGAAGGAAATGGTAACCCACTCTAGTGTTCTTGCCTGGAAAATCACATGGATGGGGAGACTGGTGTGCTACAGTCCATGGGATCACAAAAAGCCCAACACAACTTAGCAACTAAACTGCAACTACAGATACCCAAAGAGAACAGGAGCAACATGCCAATCCCCTTCTTAAAAAGGCCGAATACCATTCTCAAAGCTCTTGACTCATGCAATCTGGCATTTGGCATCATGATGACAGGGAACATAAATAATCATTCCTGAGGGGTTTCCTGCAGCCCCCAGGTTTCTGTCTTTCTACATAAGCTGCTCCATGCAGGGATGCTGGGGTGCAATTGTCTCCTCTTCTTTTCCTCCCCTGCTCATCTTTCTTCTTCAAACCTATTGTTGCATCCTCTCTCTCCTAGACTATTCACACTCTGGCTCTTCTTTTGAGACTCTGATCAGGTATTCTAGTCCATCCTGATTGCCCAACTGACCCTGACAAGGTGGTATGTTACTGCAACGAAGTGTTTGGGTCTTTCGGGAAGTAGACAAGTCCACCAAAATTTCACCTCTCACCTGGGATTAAAAGAAACAAACAACAAAAAAAAAACCTTTTGTTTGTTCTAAAATAAAAGGGAATAAGATAAAACAGGAGTGAAAGAAAGCACTTTCCCTTGAGATTAGATTCTTCTCAGAGTATAAGCTTTGGTGGAGACAGTTGATAATGGGGATGAAATAAATCACTTAGGAACAAAAAGCTTCACAAGGCCGGGAGAAGTAAAGAAATAGAGCAAGGAAAAAGGAAGAAGAAAAGAAAAAAACATAGGAGGAGGAGGGCAACTAAGAAAAGCTGCCAATTTGATAGAGGACAATTGTATTTTACTTCTGGTTAACTAGATTTTTGTATTATTCCATATTTTTAACATTATATTTAAAATAGTTCATGATGAAATAGAATAATTTGGAGAGGAAGCAGGTGGTTTCTAGCTGGAAAAAAGAAAACCAAAGTCAATGACAACAAAAAACACCATAAAATCAAAATAATTATCCACAGAATTTCTTTATTTGAGATGTTATGGTTTTTAAAGAAATGAAACTCTTCATAGTTATTTTTAACATAATTATAATTACTTTTTCAGCTGGTAGGTGATCAAGTTACCTCCTAGCCCTTGCCCCACAGTCTCATTTACTCTGCTCCTTGTATGAAAGAATCGATACTGATTCACAGAAATTTCTGTGTCGAAAAAAAGTACTCACAGTCCAGAACTACTGAATTCAACACAAACTTATCCAAAATTGGAATTTTGTTTTTGGTCCATGTTGTTAGAAGAGAATATATCTTAGGACATATTTTCATTAGAAAATTGGTTTCAGGAAGATCTATAGCCTGAACCTTTGGATTGCAGTTCAGTCAACTGTGAGCAGTATAATGTTGTATGAAGTATTTAACTTCATTGAGTTTAGGTGGAAATAATAGCTCATAGAGTTGTTATTAAATGACATATAAAATACCTAGTACTGTATTTAGCTCACAATAAGTGTTCTATATAGGATGGCCAAATAGGAATAATGATGATGGTAGAAATGAAGACTGTGACCCTCCCGTGCTTTGCTTGCTTTTATACTCAGGACTGTGGTATCTGAGGAGATTCATAATCTATTTTGCAAGGTAAATGAACAAGTCACCAAAATAAAACATCGCATTGATCTGGCTTTTGTTCCGATGTTAAGAAGTGCCAAGGAAGAGTAATAGCTCTTTCTAACTTAACTTCTCTCTTTCAATTTTAAACATCTTCTCTTCTTACTCTAGCCCAGGTGCAAATTCCTTTGGGTTCTGACAAACAATTTGCCTGACTGAACGCTATTAGTATTTGAGAAAATAGATGAACATGCAAATCTTAAAAGTTTAAAAAATTTTGATATTCATTGAAATAATTTTTTAAAACTTGAATTTTGATTTCTTTTATCCACATGAAGTCTTCACAAATAAACTAACAAGTAACTATCTAGGTTTTGCTACGAGATGCATTGCCTTAGGTGCAATGTTCTTAATAAGGAATTTATGAGAAGATGAATTTTATTAATTGATATCTATACCCCAGCCCCCACACTCTACAAATAAACTCTTTCCACCAACCATAGGATAAACTTACACTTCTAGTATAAACTTATACTTCTGGGTATAAAGCTCAGGGTAGGGCCTTCTCTCTCCACCATGCCCTTCACTGATGAATGACCACATATTATGCTGCACCACCCACTCTCCTGTGTCATCCCCTAAAGGTAGCTTTGTCTCTGAAATGAATGAGTGAAACTTATCCTATCCTTTCCCTAGAATAGAAAGAAACCCTAGAGATGACAATTAGATAATAATAGCTCAGAGTTTTACTTTGAGAAAATAAATCAGTGCATTCCCTTTCCAGAAATGAAACTGAGATCTGGAGACTGCAAAGGACAATAAATTCAGAGAATCAAAACTAATGTCAACACCCAAGTCCTGATGCTCATACAGTCCCACTCCACATGTAGCTAAAGACCTTGTAAAAGAGACCCAAGGGTGTCAGGTAGTTGAAATATGTAAGAACAAATACATATACCTGGAAGAACAGATGGGCTCTGGCCGAGAGAAAGTGCTTGTGACATTGATTTCTGTCTACTGTATTTTGAGAAAAGGGGTATGAAAATGAAGAACTCTTTCTACTTGCAAAACTGTGCAAAATTGTGGGTAATTGATGCTTTCCTGAGAAAATAACCATGGAAAAAGACCAAATCCCCCTCACTGCAAAGTTCACCTTGGCTCACAGTACAAGCAGTATGTAAAATAATAGTAACAGCAGTCCAAAAGCCAAATGTCCATTGCTTGAATGGTGATGTAGTATGAAGGGTGAAGGAAGAGATAGTGGGGACCCAGGGAAGGATAGGGATGATCCCTTGCTAATTCTAGCCCTGAGACTGGTTACAGGAGGGTGACTTATTTTGTGACTGACGAAGAAGGGTAACAAAGAATTGTGCTTGGGGATAGAGGAGTGGGTATGAAGCACAGACATAAAAATATTTATTGAGAAATTAATGAATTCTTTTACTGGGAAACATTTTATCCATTTTTGTTCTAAAAAAATCAGGCAGTTGCCAAGGATAAGGTGTCAAGCATATTTCCTACAAATAAATAGCTTTCCTAATAAATTATGTACTCAGTAAAAGGAATTGCATTTTACATGCTATGGCCTTACTTCACAGTTTTACAGATTTCTTTAATCCTGACTATATTTTCCCAGGTTTTATATGAGCTGCTGACACCGGGTACTAGTGGTGGCTGGTGAAATTATACCTTTTCTAGGGTTTTAAATCTAGAAATGGTAGCTAGGAAGGAAGTAACTGTTCTGCAAAGATAGGTAGCATGCAGTTTTCATGACTCCAAGTAAAACTGAATATATATTAATATGCTCAGTTTTTTTCATAGTTCTTCAGAATGCTCTCATCAAGAAATGTGTTATTTCTTCAAGTTCTTAGAAGAAATGGGAGCAAATTTTGATCATTTGAAAATTCAGTTTGAGGAAGTCCCTTGAACACCCATTAATCATTCCTTGATTAAACCCATAGGTCTTGCCTAGAGAGTATCAGATCTTTCCTAAGATTCTTTTAGAACTTTTAGATGCCATTCCTGAATTCTAAAAAGTTTAATTTTAGGATATGAAATAAAATGTTTTCTAAGTTAGAAATTCTGAATATGATGCTTCAGTGAGAAGGCATGTAGGAAAAGAACAAATTCAGAAAGCAAAATTCACTGTACCTTCTTGATAGCTTAGGAACATTTTTTCTGGCAAGGGCTAAATGCCCACTGGGAAGAAAGAACAAACCTGAGCACCTCAAACTCAGGAGCAAGCCTAGGTAGCTTACAGGGTTGTGGACCAGTATAAGCTAAGGGATCAACTGCCAGTCTCAATGGCTCTACCAGAGCTGAATATTTAAATCAAAACCCCACATTTACTATGTGTGAATGTGTCAGATTTTTCTTGTGGAAGACTTGAGAACTTGCTTCCAGAAGTAGTCCTCCAGGTTGTAGTCTCTGAAACAATGAAAGTTCAGCAGAATAAGGTCAAGAGTCCAAGTTTAGTTCCGCACTCAGAGGATGTGTGATTTTGAGCAAGAAATTTCTCTTTGGGCCTCCTTTTCCATTCCCGTAAAGTAAGAGGATTGTCATGCATGATTCCTAAGTTCTTCCTTTCTAACATGGCTGAAAATAACAGGTTTATTTTGAAATTCAGATCAATACAGTTCCATCCTCCTTAGGAATTGGTATTAAAGAGCTTTGGGAAATGAAAACTATAAAGAACCTGAGAAATAGTTTAACCTAAATCCCCTCATCCTACTTGTAAAGAAACTGACCACTTGTGTTTGTTGGCTTCACTCCCAGATGCCAGTAAAATATTTGGTTGTTTCAACTAAGTGCAGTAATGGGACTCCTTTTGAATCTAAAAAATCCAGTTTCATGTTCTCTCATGTAGGAATAAAGTCATTTTACTGTCAGAAAAATACAAATTCAAATTATAGTAGAAATAAGATATCCATCTAAAATGAAGATGGGGTTTTCAGCATCATAAAATTAAATATCCCTGAATATTTCCCAAAGGTGGGACTTGGGGAAAAACTACACAGTGTTCCAGCTACGAGGCTTATCTACAGGACAGTCCTGGGGCCTGGACCCAGTTGGTGGACCTATGTCTGAAAAGAATTGCCAAGAGTAAAAGCAAGATACTGAGCATTTCTTTATCTTTAGGGAATACTCTGGAACCAAAATCTAGTAAATGGCAGGTAGAATGAAGAACAAAAAGCAAATAGGAATGAAGCAGAGAGTTTAAAACCATTGCTAGAAAGATCAAAGGGCCCACACTCATTTTTATTAGGATCTTCTTGGCCCCATGGATGAGTGCATCAGTTTTAAAATTCAAGGTCAAGGTAGGCAAGAGTGATGAGGGCATATGACATCCCCCAAAGAATCATTCACTTGTTTTTATTATCATGCTTTTAAAAAATAAGTGTGGTAACTAGTACTGTGATATTATCTTGTCTCTTAAGTCTTTTAGAGGCAGGTACCTTTGAAGATCTCATTAATTATTATATCCCCAAAGATTGGGTTTGTTATACAGTAGGTGCTCAGTAAATGTTTGGTTCATTCCATAGCTACCAAACACTCTGCTCAGTTTAAAGTTACATCAACAAACATTTTATTATACTATTAATGAAAGTTTCTTCACAAAATATGCATTTTGTATATTTTCCAAGGGTTCACAAATCCCTATAGGAGTTCTGTGGTGACTTGACCATTCCAGAGATCTCTGGGTACAGAAAATAGGGTAATTAAAATGTATTTGCATTTATTTATTTATTTAATAGTTGGCTTGAAAATGTTGGGTGTTCAGACAAACAGGATAACTTTTCATCTTTGTTCATTAGTATAACTTTGTGGAATTCATGATTCATTTACTTGAATGGCCTTCTGAATGTTACTTACATGACTATTGAACACATGTAGCCAACACCAGATACATAAAACTATTTCATGTGTATCCTAAAACTATTCCTTTGAAGAATTATGCAGATAAGGGACTTGTATTCTGGGCTGACAGATTCTTTCACTATTAAGAATGTGTAGACTTCAGAGACACTTTTAGCCTATTCCTCAATGTCCATTGAACTACTATTTGTTTAAAAGAGAAAAATGCATTCTCTATTCTTTCAGCAAGATCATGCTTTCATTCATTCACTTACCCTTCAAAACCACTATTCACTACTTATTACATGGTAGATATAAAGGAATGAATTAGGCATTGGGGAAGAAATTAGAAAAAAATACAATAATTTCAAGGCATTTACATTCTAGAGGATCAGTTCAGGTCAGTTCAGTCACTCAGTCGTGTCTGACTCCTTGCAACCCCAAGGACTGCAGCACACCAGGCCTCCCTGTCCATCACCAACTCCTGGAGTTTACTCAAACTCTTCTAGAGGTTAGGGAGATATATAAACACATTATATTTTCCTTGGTCTCTTCCACAGTAGCTGACACAAGCCCGGGTACGCATAGGTGCTTAAAAATCACTCACTGCCTGTGTGAATGAATAAATATAGTTATAAGAGTTGGAAACGATGGACACATATTTGGTCAGTAAGCCACCAGGGGATAAAGGGATACATTTTAATATAGGAAGAAGGCATCTTTTTGATAAAATAAAACCAAACCCTAATTTATGCGCTTATAAAATATGGAGGTTGTTTCCTCAAGGATGATTTTGTACTCAGGAAGAATCCATCCATGGAAGATGTAGTAGTAAATGCCTGTCATTTGAAGTTAATATCAGAGAGGCTAACCAGGCAGTTCCACTTCCAATAGTCCTCATATACAAGTGTCAGAGCAGAATCCTGGATGAGTAGAGAGATCATGGCATCTACCCAGGGGGCCACCATCCATTCATTTACTGATGTGCTAAACATCTCCTGTGCTTTCTTCATGGCACTGAAGGCAGCTGAGGTCTCCTGTGTTCCCTGTCCCTAGTACAGAGGGTCACAGTGATACAGAAGAGGAACTCAAGGCATAACTAGCTGCTTTCAGCCATCCAAATGTTCCATCTGCCCTGTATGGACCTTCCCTGGGGTGGCTTCTCCAGTCTACCATTTATGTGAGAGTGTAAAGGAAAACCCAGCTTTGCTGAGGATAACAACAGCCCCTGAAATGGCAGTGCGGTCTGCTAATTCTGTATTAGTGCCTGCCTTGCAGGGAAGGTGCTGAGACATTGACAACCTGCTAATATAATGCAGTATAGGATTCAGGAAGTCCTGCCTTCCCCCACAGTTTCTCCCAACAGAAAAAAAAAAAAGAAAGACCAGGTGACAGTAGAGGTAGAAATGAAGCTGCAGAGTCAGCACCAAGATGAAGCAAAAGGGATTCTCCAGCTTCTTTAGGCTTTAAAACATTCCTGGGCTGAATGCAACACAGTCAATCTTTCCATCAGATTCAAGATAAAATTGTCATTCATAAATCATTAGGCATTGGTGTTTTGCAAGAAGCCAGATAACACTTCTGTAAAAACACTGCTTCCAAGCTTTGCCATCTACCCAGTTTCCTCCACTTTCCAAGCTTCACTTTGAGAGAAAACTCCGAAGTTCCTCTCCTATCATTCTGAAGCACATGCATGTATCAGTAACTTGACTATACCTGTGGTCTAAAATATTAAAACTTCATATGGAATATCAGCTTATTGCCAAGTTCTGAAAAGAAATGGGAATATAATTGTATCTTTGCTGTAGCAGTGTTAGGATATGTAACACCTTCCTTCATTCAATGGACAAACACATCAGGAGTGCTGCTATTTCTTGAAAGACTGATGCTGAAGCTGAAGGCCCAATACTTTGGCCACCTGATGGGAAGAGCCGACTCATTAGAAAGACCCTGATGCTGGAAAGGATTGAAAGCTAGAGAAGAAGTAGACAACATACGTTGAGATGAGTGGGTACCATCACTGACTCAGTGAACATGAGTTTGAGCAAACGCCAGGAGATGGTGAATGACAGGGAAGCCTGGCATGCTGCGGTCCATGGGGTCACAGGAAGTTGGACAAACTTAGTGACTGAACAACAACAACAACATTCCTCTGCACAAAAAAACGAAAACATAAATAAGCATTACTCTCTGAGAAAGCAAAAGAAAACGTAGAGCAAGATGATGCTAGGGAAGCAAGTAAGGACTAGACCAGGTAGACTCTCAAAAGCCATAGTAATATCTATTTTCCTCCTACAACCAATATGAAGACCTTGACGTATTTTAAGCAAGGTTTAACACGATACAATTTTTATTTAAATATACTTTGGAGGTAGTAAAGAGTATATGTCAGTTAACTAGTTTAGGAAACTTTTTCAGAAGTCCAGGTAGCAGATATTAGAATAGGGTGATGGAAGTAGAGAAACATGGATAAACTCAAGGTATATTTAAGCGGTAAGAATGAAAGTTCCTAGTAAGGAATGAGTAATGCGGAGGATCAAACAGAGGGAGAGGTTGAGGATTATTTTTAAGTTTCTGGTTTGTACAACTAGCAGGCAAATACAAATGAAGGATTGGATTTAGGAATAAAGATAATGAGTTGGGTTTAAGATATACAAAGCTTAGTATGCTGTTAAGGCATTCAAGAAGAGACGTAAAATTGTTATTTAAAAAATGAGCCTAAGGGAGATGTCTGAGATAAGTATCAAGTTTCATTGTTCTATTTGTCTGTCCTTGCTCCAATCTCACTCTAATTGCTAAAGCTTTACAGTAAATCTTGACAGCAGAGAGTGTGAGTACCTCAACTTTGTTCTCCTTATTTTAGAAACTCATTTTGAATATTCGAGGTCCTTTTCATATTTATATGAATTTTAGAATCACTTTCTTAAAGTCTTCAAATAAAGAAAAGTTTATAGGAATTTTGATTGGATTATATAGATTCTACAGATCATATTGAGGAAAACTGACATCTTCACAAAATTGAATCTTCCAGTTCAGTATAATGTTACATCTTGCCATTTATTTAGGTCTCCTTTCTTTCAGCAGTGATTTATAATTTTCTGTGTAAAGATTTTGTACATATTTTTAATGTATCCTAAATATTTCATGTTTTAATATTACAATTAGTATTTAAAACTTTTCATTTTCCAAAATTTATTTGCTTATATATAGAAATAAAGCTTTTTTTTTTTTTTTTTACATGCTGGCTTTTTGTCCTGAGATCTTATTTGAGTAATTTTCTTTAAATTTTTTATAGATTCTTTAAATTTTCTTACATATATGAACATATTTTCTATGAAATAAAGGCAGTTTGACTTTTTTCTTTCCCTTATATTTGCCTTTATTTTTCTCTCTTGCTTTAATTATGTTAGCGACAATCTCCAGTAAAATTCTGAATAGATGTGGTCAAAGAAGTCATTATTTGCCTTGTTCTTGATTTTAGAAGGTAAATGTTCAATGTGTCACATTCAAATATAATGTTAGCTATAATTTTTTCATAGATTTCCTAACTGTAATTGCCTCCCAAAGTCCCCATCTCCAATACCATCATGTTGGGAGTTTGGGCTTCAACATAAGACATTTTGGATAACATAATTCAGTCCATCGCAGTTTGTTTGTTCAGCTTCATCTCTGGTCCACAGATTTTGGCTGCCTTAGTCATTCTCAGCTCTTTTGTTTCCTCTTCATCTCAGTGAGACCACTATGATCCACTTGAGTTTCCTCTCACTGCATTGTGTCCTAGTATCCAACTGGACAATCACATGTGAATCATAGCATTGTACTTCCTGTTGTGTATTCTCTGAAAATAGTCATTTCATATATTTTTGTTTTTATAGTTTTTATAGTGCTTACAGCAAGAGTTCACATTCAGTTGTATTAACTGGGCAGGAATTAGAAGCCAAAACTATGGATTTTTGAACATAGGGAATCAAACTTTCCCTGGAAAGAATGGAACCAGTGAGTCTGAGGAATGGTGTAGTGTAAAATTTGGGTAAAGTAGAAATTAAAAAGAAAGATGTGAGAACTCACAGTTTTAGAGATGCAGCAGTTATTAGAGGTGACACGGTGAGAGACGCTAACTTCCTCTCCATATTTCCTTTACAGCCACATGGTAAGAAAGTGGAAAAAATACCAGTCAGCTAAGTGGTACTACTGTACATACATATTTACATATTCATTTACTAAGCAATATGGACAAATTCAGAATTATAAGGTTTACCTGTGGCTAGGATGAGATCCTAGGGAACAATTTAATCTTGGGAGAAGACATAAAAATGAGTAGAATAGAACTTTGGGAGTAGAAGTAAGATACCCTAGTTAATACAGTTGATGGTTTTTAACAGGAATATTCTAGGTACAAATACCCTACTATATTTATAAACTTTTATATCCTCACAGTCATCAGATTACATCCTATTGAGGGAAATAAATCAGTCTATCCATCTATTCCTCTGTCAATGCCTCATAAAATAGCCAGTTTACATCTTAGACATAAGAAAACACAAAAGTCCGTGGAGTATTTTCCTTCCCAAAATGTTCCAGACAATTACAAGTTATATGTTTTGGAATTGCCTGCCATATTATCAAAGGATCCCAGCTACCCAGGCATAAGCCAGAAAGGTGATATTACTTAGTGAGTCAGACAGAATGGATTTCAAATCCTGCTCTGTATCCGAATAGCTCAGTGACCTTGGGCATGTCGCTAACTAGGACAAAGAAAGATTCTGATTCAAGATATATGGAGGGAAAATGGACAGGAATAGTGGCCGACTGGCTATATATAGAGAAAGAGTCAAAAATGATTTCTTGTTTCCAAGTTTGAAGGACTTGAGAATAGTTGTACCATAAATAGAAATAAAGAAGGAGGTCTTAAGGAAAGTGAGAGAAGTAACTTCAATTTGAGAAACGTAGAATTTGATACATAGATGGAACTTAGTGTTGGGCTTCTAAGTGGAATCCTCTAGTAGAAATTAAATGGGCGTGACATTAAATATTGGAGCTCAAAAGGGAATCTAGTCATGCACACATTTTATTCAACCAAGTATAGTCGAATGCTTATTTTTCCACATTTACTTGTGCTAGTTATTGGAGATTCAGAAATAAAAAATGGCAATTGCTCTCAAGGAGCTGACTTCAGGGGAGTCAGAGCATTTATAAAACAGATTATACAATCCCAAATGCCCAGTTATTTGGGTTAAGACAGAGGTAGGGACACAGTGCTATGAAAACAAGAGGTGAGGAATCAGAATAGACTTCCAAGGAACTGAACTAAGTCTTGAAGGAAGAATAGGAGTTTGCCAGACAGAGAAATTGAGGAAGGTCTTGTATGTACTGGAGACAGGGTCTATGAAAATGTAGATGCTTTCACCAGCATTACAGATTCAGATAACTTTGATGAGTACACATGTAACTTATAATAGTACCAGATTCTTCATTTTACTCTTATCTCACTTTTTCTTCTTCTTATCCTTTGCTCAGTTCCTAAATTGTAGCATTCTTCACCAGGGTGCTTCTCTCTTCTATGTGCTCTCCCTAAGTGATGATATCTAGGGTTTCACAGACATTTTCATACCAGATCCTTCGATGAGCTCCAGAATCTTATCCGTTTACGTCTCTTTTTTCCAACATTCTCCCAAAAAACAGAAACAAAAAAAATGCATGCAAAATACTAACCAAAAAACCTACATACATTTCCCTCAAAGCTGCTCCAAATCCATTGATTTTTGTAAATAGCAACATCATCCACCAATTATTCAAGCCAAATGGAGTTATCCATTATTCCTTTTTCCCTTACCTCCTACAACATGGAAGAGGATGCACCCCCTAAATTTTTGACATTAAAAAAAAATAATTGGTGGATATCCAAAATGCTTTGAGGTAAAAAGGCAGTCCAGTCTGTTTTGTAAATAAAAGTCATGGTCATCTGTAATGAGTAAAATAGAGGTCTTGGAGAGTGAATAACTATATCAGCTACTCTTTATTGATTGTTTACTATATGTAAGGCATGGTATTAATTATCTCACATGCATTTATGTTATTCTTCTAATAACCTCATGACATCAATGCCAATAATACTCCCACTTATAAAATATGAAATGAAGGTTTAAAGAGATGAAATAACTCACCCAAGTTCACACAGATATTAAGTCAAGATTTCAACTGAAGTCTACCAAATTCTGTGCTCCAAACTGCTGTACTATATTGCCTATTCATGCCCTACTCTGCAGACTTGACAATGAATGTCCCAAATTGTATTAAAATCACTATCTTTTCAATAAAATCAAGATGGAACAAAGTGATTTATATTGCATATAATGATACATGTGTGCATGCTCAGTCATATCCAACTCTGAGAACCCATGGACTGTAGCCCGCTAGGCTCCTCTGTCTATGGGATTTCCCAGGCAAGAATCCTAGAGTGGGCTACTCCAGGAGATATTCTCGACCCCGGGATCAAATCCACATCTCCTGCTTGCCTCTTCTGCATTAGAAGGCAGATTCTTTTACTACTGAGCAACCTGGGAATCCTGCATATGATGATATTCCCCCTTTATTGAAACCCATTTTATACAACTAATTAAACACAAACAACCAAACTGTCCTCAGAATTCCTTTGTAATCAGAGTGGGCCTTCAGAATAGAAACTGAAATTCCACCGAGAAGAAAACAAAAGCATCCATCACCCTGAACTGTTACAATGTAGGTTTCTGACAGAGACATCTGTCCAAGGGGAATGGTCCCAAGCAGATGCTGACAAAGTTAACATTTTTATGGGAAATTTGCAAATCAAAAATATGCCTTCAGAATCCCCTTTCATCCCTAAATCATGTTCTCAGTATTTGCTCTTTAGGCTTCTGTAAAAAGACTACTATTTCTTTGCCCCTAATACACAAAAGTAACCCTAGACTGACCTGGAAGGTCGAGGCCTAGTGAGTGATAAATCTGTTAGCCCTAATTTGGAGAGTAAAGTATTTTCTTGAGGTCACAGCACCAGCCATTCACACAAGCCTTACAAATGCTTTCAGAGGTGCCCCCTAGTAAAATCGTGACCAATGCTTTGATCTCAGGGTCTCTTTCTTCTTGTAACATGTCTGAATACCTGGGATTAGGATGCAGGCAGAAGTCAGAGCAAAATTAAACAAACAGTAGAGAGTGACCAGTCAGGGTGGCTTCTAGTACTGAGGTGGTGTGTTTGCCTTCCTCCTTGCAGATCAAGGTGAAAAGTGCACCCCAAGCTCTGGCCAAATATAGTATATAAACATACATGAAAGAAGGATTAGTTCTCTTCCCTAAGACTAATGGGGACCCCAGAAATCAATAGCTGATTTGTGACAACAAGACTAAGTCAACACGGGACCAAAAGATACTGGCTGTATTCAACTTGCCCTTAATCTCAGGTAAACTTGTAGTCAATTCAACATTATTCATTCCCTGGCTGCAATTCTCCCTGACTCGGAAGAAGTGCTGATGTAGGAGGCACACACAAAAGCCACTACTTGTTTCTTCTAATCAAACCCCTTTCTTCTCTGACTCATGACAGATTGCTGTTTGCACACATTTCTTTTTTTTTTTTTTTTGTCCTACTCCTAGTTCAGTCAGCAAGAGCTCTTCATGGAGGGAGGAAGTAACCAATGGACTTCCCCCTGTGCTACCTGTTTCCTGCATTCCTGCTGCCATCAGAGAAGCACTAAAAACAGGGTCCTCTGTAAAGGAAAGACTACTAATGCCGAACTTGTAACATGGAAGATTCCCTTCATTCATCACCAGGAAACATGTCAGGCAAAGGTTATGGGTATTATAAGTGAGGTTGTCACAGAATTTCTTAAAAACCTAAAACTTCATAACAGACTCAAGATCCCCACATCAAAGGCTTTAACGGGCTTGCAGTGGGAAGGGGCTAAGTTCCTTGGACCGTGGACCATGAAATCATGAGATGTAATACTCCCAGGTCAACGTTTCCAATAAACATGTATACAGAATATTTTGAATTTAAAAGACCCTTGCTCCTTGGAAGGAAGGCTATGACAGACCTAGACAGCATATTAAAAAGCAGAGACTTCACTTTGCTGACAAACATCTGTATAGTCAAAGCTATGGTTTTTCCAGTAGTCATGTACAGATGTGCGTGTGTACTCAGTCACTTCAGTGCTGTTCAACTCTTTGTTACCCTATGGACTATAGCCCACCAGGATCCACTATTCTTGGGTTTCTGCAGGCAAAACTACTGGAGTGGGTTGCCATGCCCTCCAGGAGCTCTTCCCAATGCAGGGATCAGACCCATGTCCCCTGAAGCTCCTGCATTGCAGGTGAATTATTTACTGCTGAGCCACTGGGGAAGTCCATATGGATGTGAGAGCTGGACATAAAAGAAGGCTGAATGATGAAGAATTGACGCTTTTGAAGTGTGTTGCCAGAGAAGACTCTTGAGAGTCCCTTGGACTACAAGGAGATCAAATCAGTCAATCTTAAAGGAAATCAATCCTGAATATTCAATGGAAGGTCTGTTGCTGAAGCTGAAGAGCCAATACTTGGCCACTTGATACAAAGCATTGACTCACTGGAAAAGACCCTGATGATGGAAAATATTGAAGGCAAAAGGAGAAGGGGGTGGCAGAGGATCAGATGGTTAGACAGTATCACCAACTCAATGGACATGAATTTGAGCAAAATCCAGGAGATAGTGGAGGACAGAGGGGTCTTGAATGTAGTCCATGGGGTCACAGAGTCAGACACAACTTAGCGACTGAGCAACAACAACAATAATATTTTGGTTTACCGACCAATTTGTCCTCAGAGATTTTTCCAAAAACAATCCAAGGAAAAACTGAGTTGAACTCCCAGTCATGAGCACTATCATCTCCACATTTTGCAGACGACAAAACTGCACAGGATGAGGAAAAGGTGAAACCAGCACACAAATCCTGGGAGTCTGACTCTGGGGTAGGTAGGCTTAGCCACTGAACTCTGCTGCTATGTGATCTTAGCATGGGTTTGAATCTCTTTGAACCTTGGTCACTCATCAATAAAAGGCATATTTTAATACAAAAATGACAGTGCTGTGATGAGCAGTCCCTAGATATTTCATGTCTGATATTTAATAATGGCTTGGAACATAGAGATCTACAGATAGCCAATTTTTCTTTATCTTTTTTTTTTTTTTGATTAAGGAACTGGAAATATACACAGCACTGATTATTGGGTCCATTTTTTGGCACTGCTCATTGCCTCATATATTTTTCCATCTTGGTTCTCTTCAAAATGAATTTTATTTTAATTTTTTGCTGACACGATATTAGACTTGGGCTAGCCTTTATTTGTTTTTTTTTTTTTTACTTTTTAAATTTAAATTTACTTATTTTAATTGGAGGCTAATTACAATATTGTATTGGTTTTTCCATACATCAACATGAATCCACCACGGGTGTACACATGTTCCCCATCCCAACCCCCCCTCCCACCTCCCTCCCTGTACCATCCCTCTGGGTCATCCTGGTGCACCAGCCCCAAGCATCCTGTATCCTGCATCAAACCTGGACTGGCAATTCATTTCTTATATGATATTATGCATGTTTCAATGCCATTCTCCCAAATCATCCCACCCTCTCCCTCTCCCACAGAGTCCAAAAGACTGTTCTATACATCTGTGTCTCTTTTGCTGTCTCGCATACAGGGTTATCGTTACCATCTTTCTAAATTCCATATATATGCGTTAGTATACTGTATTGGTGTTTTTCTTTCTGGCTTACTTCACTCTGTATAATAGGCTCCAGTTTCATCCACCTCATTAGAACTGATTCAAATGTATTCTTTTTAATGGCTGAGTAATACTCCATTGTGTATATGTACCACAGCTTTCTTATCCATTCTTCTGCTGATGGATATCTAGGTTGCTTCCATGTCCTGGCTACTATAAACAGTGCTGTGATGAACATTGGGGTTCAAAGAACTAATCTCAAAAATATACAAGCAACTCCTGCAGTTCAATTCCAGAAAAATAAACGACCCAATCAAAAAATGGGCCAAAGAACTAAACAGACATTTCTCCAAAGAAGACATACAGATGGCTAACAAACACATGAAAAGATGCTCAACATCACTCATTATCAGAGAAATGCAAATCAAAACCACAATGAGGTACCATTTCACACCAGTCAGAATGGCTGCTATCCAAAAGTCTACAAGCAATAAATGATGGAGAGGGTGTGGAGGAAAGGGAACCCTCTTACACTGTTGGTGGAAATGCAAACTAGTACAGCCACTATGGAGAACAGTGTGGAGATTCCTTAAAAAACTGGAAATAGAACTGCCTTATGACCCAGCAATCCCATTTCTGGGCATACACACCGAGGAAACCAGAATTGAAAGAGACACATGGGCTAGCCTTTAGAAACAAATATCCATGTCAATGTTTCAACGTCAGGAAAGGGCTCATCTTTTCTCTCTCTATCTAAAGGCTTCAGCTTTTTTACTCAGCTGAGAATCGAGTTCTTAGAGTTTTGGTGAGTAATAAAGAGCTGATAGTCCAGAAATGTACCTGAGATGGCTATTTCCAGATCAGTACCAAACCACAGTGATTACTGGAGGAAATACTGAAAGTGCTCCGTGAGAATAAACAGAGTACAGAGTTAAAGGCTGTGTGAGTCTAAACCTTCTCCTTGTCTTGTTGTTCTTGTTGTTCAGTCGCTAAGTTGTGTCCAACTCTTTGCAACCTCATGAGCTGCAGTGTGCCAAGCTAACCTGTCCTTCACTATCTCCCTGAGTTTGCTCCAACTCATGTCCATTGAATCAATGATGCCATGCATCCATCACATCCTTTGTCACTCCCTTCTCCTCTAGCCCTCAATCTTTCTTGGCATCGGGGTTTTTTCTAATGAGTCCACTTTTCACATCAAGTGGACAAGTACTGGAACTTCAGCTTTAGCATCAGTCCTTCCAATGAATATTCAAGGTTGATTTATTTTAGAATTAACTGGTTTGATCTCCTTGCTGTCCAAGGGACTCTCAAGAGTCTTCTCCAGCATCATAGTTTGAAAGCATCAATACATTTTGGCAAATCATGCCAGAGGAGGAAAAAACTTGCTCAAGCACCACAACACATCATTAGATAACGGCCTCCTTTTTGCTGTGATGTCTGAATGCCAGGGAACCTCCCTTCATCCTCACAACCAAAAATAATACAGTATTTGTCCATGGAGTGCTTGTTATTTTCAGGCCATTGACGAGGTATTACACATTCATCAAGGTGCACAAATTTTGGCCTGGTGCTGAATAGCTGATTACTAAAGTCAATATTTGGCTGGAAGCCGAGGTAGAGACCGAGTATCACTATCACAGACTGCTCTTTCAAGATACAAGAATAAATCTGAAGTTTTATCACAAAGTAAATATTATTGCAATTTTATCTTCAACATTTTATACTCAAATTTTAAAAGATTGATATAGTGTAGGAAAAATCATTTCTTAGCACTATCAGTTGCTGATTTCTCTGGTGTTGACCATACTGTACAACTGCAGCAATAAAGTAATGCTCATTTTTAACCAGGCTTAATTGGGGGAGTAAGGTAGTTTGAGGTCTGCTTTGCCAATATGAGGCACTGTTCAAGTTCACATTGCTCCTATGTTGAGTTTTATTTAACCCTTTCAACAACCCTGTGTGAAAGTATCATATTTCTATTTTACCATGAAGATGTTAAGATTTTAGAAAAGTTAAATGGCTTATCTACATTAGTAGTTAAGAGTGATTTTGACCCAAGCAGTCTCGAGGTTATGTACAGTGTTCCACAACACCCTAAAAGAGCAAAGAACAGTTCTCCACTGGATGCCTGACATGTGCTTCTACTGACATATACATAATTCAGTATTTCTTACACAAAAAATTGAAGTAGCTGTTCTTATGCCTACTTTACACATGGGCTTGGCCCTAACCTAATTTTTTAGTGAACCGTGAACTTCCAGAAATTCAAGCTGGATTTAGAAAAGGCAAAGGAACCAGAGATCAAATTGCCAACATCCACTGTATCATTGAAAAAGCAAGACAGTTCCAGGAAAACATCTACTTCTGCTTTACTGACTATGCCAAAGCCTTTGACTGTGTGGATCACAACAAACTGTGGAAAATTCTGAAAGATATGGGAATACCAGACCACCTGAGCAGCCTCCTGAGAAATCTGTATGCAGGTCAAGAAACAACAGTTAGAACTGGACATGAACAACAGACTGGTTCCAAATAGGAAAAGGAGTACGTCAAGGCTGTATATTGTCACCCTGCTTATTTAACTTCTATGCAGAGTACATCATGTGAAATACCTGGCTGGATGAAGCACAAACTGGAATCAAGATTGCCGGGAGAAATATCAGTAACCTCAGATATGCAGATGACACCGCCCTTATGGCAGAAAGTGAAGAAGAACTAAAGAGCCTCTTGCTGAAACTGAAAGAGGAGAGTGAAAAAGCTGGCTTAAAGCTCAACATTCAGAAAACTAAGATCATGATATCTGGTCCCATCACTTCATGGCAAATAGGTGGGGAAACAATGCTAACAGTAAGAGGCTTTATTTTGGGGGGCTCCAAAATCACTGCAGATGGTGACTGTAGCCATGAAATTAAAAGACACTTTCTCCTTGGAAGAAAAGTTATGATCAACCTAGACAGCATATTAAAAAGCAGAGACATTACTTTGCCAACAAAGGTCTGTCTAGCCAAAGCCTTGGTTTTTCCACTAGTCATGTATGGATATGAGGATTGGACTATAAAGAAAGCTGAGCGCCGAAGAATTGATGCTTTTAAACAGTGGTGTGGGAAAAGACTCTTGAGAGTACCTTGGACAGCAAGGAGATCCAATCAGTCCATCCTAAAGGAAATCAGTCCTGAATATTCACAGGAAGGACTGATGTTGAAGGTGAAACCCCAATACTTTGGGGACCTGATGCAAAGAACTGACTCATTGGAAAAGACCTTGATACTGGGAAAGATTGAAGGCAGGAGGAGAAGGGGACGACAGAGGATGAGATGGTTGGATGGTATCACCTACTCAATGGACATGAGTTTAAGTAAGCTCCGGGAGTTGGTGATGAACAGGGAAAGATGGCATGCTGTGGTCCATGGGGTCGCAAAGAGTCGGACACTACTGAACGACTGAACTGAACAATTTTTTAGTGGCAAAAACGGGATTTGAACCCAACTGTCTGATTTTTAAATAAACACTACAGCCTACTGCATGATCCTTCCTCTAACCATTTTTTCCATCCTCTGAAGATTTTTCAACAATATTCAGTGACCATATTGAGCTCTGACCATATATCAGGTACTGATAAGCCTTAAGGTTGAACATTTCCCCAAAAAAGGCACAGAGGCTTACTTCACATGGAGAATTAAATTTGCACAGTCACTCAGGAGAAAGAATACACAGAGACACGGCAAATTTGTCATTAATTACAGAAAGCAGTGTGTTTGGATGCAGCATAAGCCAGAGAAAACCTGGGGCATGGGACCAACCGCTCTGTTACTCGCCATCTTTCCCAGGGTTTCTCTGATAAGAACTGGTGTTAGGTTAGAAGACTGACAGCTTCCTGGCAGCAATTTGCAGCAAGCCAACCTCTTCTTTTCCTTGGGTCCCTCCTCAGGCTCTTCCCCTGGGAGAGGACAGGAGGCACCAATACAACCCAAATTTGCTGCTGGGAATGAGGTGTAGCTAACCCTGGGATATTTGTTTTTAGTTAAATATTTTCTTCCAGTTAGCCCATGTTCCATTATATGAGTCACTCTGACAGTTTAAACCAACAGAAATACTACTTTTTCCCCGCTGAAGTGTAGGTTAAGTGCAATGTTTAACATAATGAGCCCAAGGGGGGACAAGTTCACAGTAAAGATGAATATTCCTCTTTAAAAAAAAATTAGACCAAATTAATAACTAGTTGGTATAAGTTTGCAAACAATGAAAGGGGAAGAAGGGTTTTTCCTTCTTTTTTTAAAAATTTAATCACAAGGTCTATTGTTTTGTTTTAAACCCTGAATACTGATATATTTCATACATGATGGCTATTTTCTTAAAGGGAAAATATAAGACTTTTATTAACCACTATACTCTCATATTTACTGTAAGGTAAACAGCAACCCTAGGTAACAGCTCTTTTTCTGCTAAATTACTACTTCCCCTTGTTCCCTAGAGACCTAAGTAACTCCAGCTTGACAAAGATTGATCCTTGGTCGAGACTGAGGAAGGCGTGCCTCTTACTGTGTACCCCTCACTTCGCAGTTCTCAGTGGTTGAGTTCCAAATCCTCCCTAAACCACTCATGGTCCACACTCTTTCACTTTTCCCAGCAAAATCAAAACTTATTTCTTATGAAGGTTCGTGCTAACATTGCTTCTTAAGATGGCTCCTTGAATATTGCCTTTCTCTTTGCTAACAGCAATCCAAGGATTTAACTCTAAGTGAATCAGAAACATATGGCATGCATTTCTCTTAATAATGCTGTGTGTTTTTTTTAATACATAATTAAAGGAGAATGGTGCTATAGGCAAAGTAAGATTTGAGAAGTTATTGAAAGGCAGAGGTTGAGGATGATTCATGAATACAAAAGAAAGGTCCCCTTGGCCTTGAGTTTTGCAACCCTGAGCTACCTGGGGAGACTCCAAGCCCTTCAGGGCAATTGCTGAGACAGCCTTCCATTTGCACTTTTCCTCCATATTTATTTTGTTCTCTGTTTCTTTGTCCACTACCTTCTATCCCCTACCCGGCACCTACAACTTCTGGTTCTTTTACTAAGATCCTCCTTCTTATTAAAGTTAATTCTGCATTTGCTTAGAAGCCTTTATATGCTAAGACCTACATGAACTGAAGGTAATGCTCAATTATTGAGTGTGTTACCAGAGTCTATTCCTGGGATTGTATTTCATTAAACTCATAATTAAGCAATCTTAATAGCAATCTCATTGACAATCCATGGGCACTGATGTTACCTTAAAGGGTTAGCATCATCTCCATACAACCTTTATGGGGTTTGTGCGGTCAGTATGTGTTTGTGTGAGAAAAAGAGAAAAGGATCTGACACAGATGGGTTACAACCTGCCAATCACAATCTACCTTGAAGAAGACGACTCATTTTCTTGAATCTCAGGTTTTTACATCTACAAAGTGGCCATGACAATAATGCTATAGCAGGAGTCTGTTATAAGAATGAAATAAGATAATAGATGAAAAACTGTTTTGTAAGTTATATTCAAAATAATTTTGAAAACATTATCTTTATCATCTCTGGCCTTTAAATATTTAAAAGGTTGTCTTAGACATGCTCCATATTTTAATTTTATTATGATTTCCCATAGATTGTCTATACAATTTGGGAACATTATTTTTCCTCAAAGAGGGAGAAACTGGATAAACCAGGTGTCTATTTGGTGTACCTGTAGCCCAAAAAGCCAAGAAGAATTCCATCTTTTTCAAACATTGGCCCTTCTGAAAGTCTATAAACTGTCTAGTCAGTTATTAGAGATAGCCAAATAGTGACACTCCTATAAAATTATCTAAACCAGAATTGGACATCTCCACCCTCAATTTTCTAGTCTGTCACTTTGTATTTTGAAATCAGACTCAAAAATCCTTCTTAGAAAGGACTCAATCTTTCATTTATCAAGGGTCTCCCACGTGTTCCTGTACTAAATTAGGCCACCTTGTATGGGCCATTCCATTTCATTTTATCTCCCCTGGACACATGTTAATCCAGGGATTTTGAGGGGGCCACGGAGATCTTCTTGGTTTTAAAACTAGAAATAAATCAAGTATTACACTGATTAGGAAGTAAGGGTCGCCTGGTAGGCCCCTAATTGTTGCCTTGGGTCGGGGGGAAGACCTGAGGGCTGTGCCTTGGCAGAGCTGCTGGAGCTGTCCTTCAAAGCAATGTTCCTCTTTGCATGGCCACCTGGATGACTCTGGTCAGCACTCTGGGAAGGTCTGGCTTTGGATAGTGTTAAGCTTTCCTAACCCTATCAGCCCATTTCAATAATTTTAGGGCAAGAGAAGCATGCAGGTAGGCAGACACCAGTAAGAGGAGCGCTCATTTGAGAAGAGATGCAGCATGGCTCAGTGCAGTGAGCTGCAGCCCAGATTCATCTTGCCCCCACTCCCGCCCCTCCTGTGTACTAAACTAAAAGTGACCTTGCCCAAGTCACCACTCTGGCCTTCATTTTCCTCCTCTGTGAAATGGGACTGATCATGCCAGCCTTTCCTATCTCATACAGAAATGGTAAAAGTGAAATAACATTAAAGAAACAAAACAAAAAACTAACTGAAAATTTCCTCTTCAGCAGGGCTGAGAATCAGGTAGAGGTTATCACTGACCATCTGTGATATACCAGGAGGTGCAGCTACTGTATCCCTCTCAGGGCAGCGGAGGAAAGGCATCTCTAGAGAAAACTCTGAGCAGGCTTGTCTCTTCCTGATATTTTCTAGGAGGTTACAGTGAGAGCCCTGGCCTTGGTGGCTTTTCTTGGCTCTGTCCAGGCCTCCCTCTCTGGCTTCTGCTGAGGATGCTGCTAAGCATGAGGCCGATGGACCTCCAGAAACTTCTCTCCAAAGAGCAAAAGGGCATCTTCTCCTCTCCCGGCCTGGCTAGATCCTCATGGAACAGGACTTAGCAGATGGACAGAGCAGTTAGCCAGAGGCAACAGGAATCTGGAGAAATGGAAGTGAAATGCAGCCAGCTATGAGCAAGACAATGATCAAAGGCTTCCTAGGAGAAGAAACATGGCTCACTGAAGAGAGGGACTGTGGGGAAGCTTTTCCCTGCAAGTTGTTTTAACCAACACTGTTTTATGCTACTTATATACAGAAGATTGACTGTGACCATGTTTAGACTCTCCAGGATATGCTTCCAAATGGAAGAGAACAGAGGAGAGAGGCAGGGTGTGAAGAGAAGGAAGAAAGAAGAAAAAACAAACTTGAGAGCAGAGGGACACAAGACAAAACGGAAGGGAGAGGGCAACTGATTCCCAGAAGGACAGAGTCACACGTCCGTCATTCATAGCCAACTCAATGGACATGAATTTGAAGAAACTCTGGGAGATAGTGAAGGACAGGGGGGCCTGGCATGTTGCAGTCCATGGGGTTGCAAAGAGCTGGACACGATTTAGTGACTGAACAACAGCAACGACAACATCATTCACAGAAAACAAATTGTGGTAGCACAAAACTTCGATTCCCTTTAGAGCCCTTTTCCCCACCCTCATCAGTATTTGGAGTTAAGGACTCCTGAGTTCAACCAAGTCTCTATGATCTCAGTCTATGGTCCTTAGAAAAATAACATGGAAAAAATGTATGTGTGTGTGCATGCATATGTGTGTGTATATGCACATGTGTGTGCATGCACACGTGTGTGCCTGAGCAGAGCTGCTCTCTTCCCAGGGTCTGGGCTCATTTTGCTTCAGGAGACTTTCCAGTAGGATGGCTGAGATGACAAGCCCAGCTCGGGTTTCACAAGACCTCGTCCTGTCTGAGCGCTGGTCGCAGAGCAAAGTCGGGTGTATTTCAGAGGCTGATTAGAGCTCTCACAAATGCCAGCTAACATCATTTCAATGACTATTAATTTAAAGAAAATATTTGCCTGGAAAAAAAAAGCAAAACACTGGAAAATAGAAAATACTCCTGTTTTATCACCAAGGGGTCCTTCTTCTCAGACAATCCTTTTCTTCGTCATGAAGTGAGCAAGTCTGACCTGGGCAGAACTATCACAGTGGAACAATTAGAGGAACATGGGCCAGATTCTTCCAATTAGGTGACTGCGCACAGACCTTTGCTGTGGTGATGGCAAAAAAACCTACTGTTCAGTCCCCCATTCCCACTGTTCAAGTGATAAATGACCCCCGGCCTGCTCTCCCCAGAGCCGAGCAAGGCCTGTCTCTGGACAAAGGCCAGGGAAAACAGAACAAGATTTATAAGAGCCAAAGGCAGAGTGAAGAAGAGCCTCAGGGCATGCAGGAAAAGCCCACATGAGAAAATGTGGCGTGTTTTAGTAACGCACGTTATTTTGTGATGGCAGGGTGGGAGCCAAAGGGGCACTGGGGGGCTGGTGGAGGGCAAGTGGCCACAGTCACACAGGCAGCCTGGAGGGGCCCGGAGGCCATGGGCTTCTCCACAGTTGGCCCAGCTCTTGGGAAGGCGGGGAGCACTGGCCTTGAAATCTTGGTCTGGTTCCTTCATTCACCCCAACTCCTTCTAAACAGACACCGTTAAAGGAATGTCTTTAAAACCAAGGAGACAAATGGAGACAGAGAAAGTGGCCCTGTGCTGTTAGATTAAAAGGCATGATGGTACAATTAAAGATATTTACCAGAGAAATTTGAACCCCATTACATGCTGGCGCACAGTATGCGAGGAAGAGCTGTTTTATATCATTAAAGACAAAAACCAGGTCTATAGGTAAGCTTTAAGAACAATAAACATCCTGAATTCAAGAATAAGTCTGTCAAATGAAGGGATATTGATTTTGGAACAAGGAATATTATGTCAAACAACATTAGTTTAATTGATCTGAATTTAGTTTAAGTACTAAAAGCATTTATATACAAACAGCAAACGAAAATTAACTGCAGCTGAAGCCCTGCTGTTCGTTCTCAGGAGTTTCACTCAGACCAAAACCTGGCACCCAATGGGCCGACTTGGAGCCGTGAGCACAGGGCTGAGCTGGGCTTTCTTCCCTTGCACGACAATGGGGAAGGCAATGTGCTTTCTCTCAGAGGTAGGAACATTTAACACCGGCCTTTGACTTTTCAAAATACACAAATGCCGCTTCTTGCTCTGAAGGAATTCATGAGAGAACACGGGGGTGAGGCCAGGCGTGAGGAGCAGAGTGGGTACCCAAATCAGTGAACCACTTCTCGTCCCCAAACGAATGAGCCCCAGCTCCGCCTCCGACCACTTGGCCCCATCAGAACCAACACCTAACAAGGCTGCCTGTTCTCCGCACAGAGCTGCCCCTTTCAGAGGCTGCCAGGCCCTGGGAGCCCCAGGTAGGGGCTCCAGGAAAACACCTGGGCGCGGAGCCCAGGCAGGACAGGTTCTCAGTAAACAGTGCCAGCCTCAGGCCCTCTGTGGTGACAGAATGGAGGGAGACTGCGAACATGTCCAAACCCATATCCTGCTTTGCACTCTTGTTTCTGAAAGAGATCGCAAGTCAACCGCTTATTCTTTCTTAATCCTCCACCTACAGCCATTCTATAGAACTCAGTCTGCACTGAATGAATACACAGGAAATGCACAGCGGTAAAGCTGGGTCAGAGATGCACGTTTTTCTCTTTAGTTACCAAAATCTTGTGTGCAAGAATAATTGTGACTGTCCTACTGGATTGTTCAAAGGAAATCCAGCAGAACCCTTCAGAAGTCCACGGGGGCTGGGGTCATCCCCAGCCTGTCTGCAGAGGGCTCACTGTTGGCCGTCATGGACCCCCATGCATGAGTGAGGGTGTGAACTGCTCGGTTACATGTCAGACTCATCCTTCAAGGTCTGGTCAGCTCAGGAGCCGACCATGTTTCCACTTTGTTTTCAGAAGGCCTGACAAAGGCTCCAGGATGTTGTTTTGTTTACATCTTGTCACCTGCGCTCCCTCTCTGAAAGTGGAGTCTCCACTCCCAGATCAAAGGGCAGTTAAGTGGAGCTGGAAGACAGCTCCCTCCACCTCCAGCCCTCAGCTTTCACTCTCACTCCAGAGTGCCGCACGTTGTCAGATTTATAGCCTTCTGTGTGAACACGGCCACAAAAACCAACAAAAACATCCCCACGCCATGGTTATCTCTCTGTCCAGACCCTCCGCCACACTTATGAGGGTTATTCTCAGGGTTTCAGCTGTGAAGGGACCTTCTATGAGCTCTCAAGACACCAGTGATCCTATATGTCTTTATTTCTTCTTGTTGAAACAATTTTCTGTTCCATCCATTTGACACATTTTCCATCAAAATAATCTCCCCTCTGATAGTCCCAGCCAGCAGAGTGGAGGAGCAAAGTGACCAAGGACCTAGAGAGCAGTATTCTAGAATGACAGATGTGACCTGCTGATGATAATGCAAGAAGAAAAAGCACATGAGTCAAGACCTTGGGTGGTGGCACATTCTGGGAACATTCATTCTGGAAAGGTGCTAGGTATGTAGTCATGCCTCACAGACTCCAAAGAACTAGTATTCTTGGGCTAATGTTCATTTTATGTTTACTCAACAAGTGTATACTGAACACCTACAATGTGCCAGATCTTCTGCAGAGTATCATGACTTGTACACTATTCCTGCATTGTTATTGTTGTTCAGTCAGTAAGTCATGTCTGACTCTTTGTGACCCCATGGACTTCAGCATGCCAGGCTTTCCTGTCTTTCACTATCTCCCAGAGTTTGCTCAAACTCATGTCCATTGTGTCAACATCCCTGCCTTAGTCCAGAAGAAGAGATGATCTGAACACAGTCTGACTCATATCTGCTAAAACAGAGGTGCTAACAGGCCCCCAGAAAGCAAAAGCAATTGCTTTTCTAGAAAATAAAGTTGCTACGGTCTGAATGTTTACATCTTCCCTAAGTTCACATGTTGAAATCCTCTCCTCGTGAGATGACAGTATTAGGATTGGGGAGGCGGAGAGGTCACTGGAAGGTGATTAGGTCATGGAAGCAGAGCTCTCTTGAATGGGATTAGTAATCTTATAAAAGAGGCTCCACAGAGATCTCTCACCCCTTTCATCATGTGAAGACCCAATGAGAAATCAGCCATCTGCAACCCCTTCACCACAACCTGACTGGCCTGGTAACCTCATCTTGGATTTCCAGCCCCCAGAACAGTAGCCTGAACCAACTAGGACAAGGAAAGAGGAAAGTCGGGAGTGGGATGATTCAGTGAAGAGAAAACTGTCAGGACAGAGCACGGAGGGTGCAGGTGAAGTCTGCACAGTGTTGCCGAGTTGAGGGTGGCTGCGTCACAGGGGGTCGTGGCGAGAGCCTGGCAGGAGTCCTCTAGCCTCTTCATTGCTTTCTTTTCCCTTGAGAAACTGCAGTGGACTGAGAGGCAGATGGTCTCAGGTTTGGTCACTCCCCTCCATTTCGTGGACAAGTACACTTAAACTCTGTAGACCCCAGCTCCTCCCGTAAAATACTCATCAAGGAGCAGTTACCTCCACACGAAAGTGGAGGTGAGGCTTAAATAGAGACAATGCTAGAGAAAGCCCTTACACACTGGACAGAGCTAGGCTTCCAGGGCCCTTAGTCGTATGTTCCAGAGAGGTCGATGCACTGAAATGAAAGGGGGAAGTCAGGTTTTTTCTGGCCTGAATTTAGGGGAAAAATAAAATTCTCCCAATAGTTATTTATATGCGATGATGAGCAAGTCACATCATTTCCCCCGGCATTATTCTCCTCCATAAAACAGGAGTGAAAGGGCCAGGGTTGACTTCTAAGGTCTCTTCCGGTTTAGACATCCAGGGACAGACTTTAAAGCTCACTGGGCAAAACCTTCAGGTTCCTGAGGACCTTGTTTAAATCCACCTCCTGGAGTGTAACTGTTATATGTCTGAACGTTACAAATTATGAAATACGAAATAAATACACGCACATATACATAAACACATGTGAGTATATATAGACGTGCATGTATATATGTAACTCAATTGTTCCAACCAGGGACATCGGTCCAATGCCTGGAGTTTCTCTTTTTCTTCCAGGATTCAACATCTGGCTCAGTTCCAATGTATTCCTGAGTTTCTCAGTCTCATTCCCACAATGATCTGTCTTCTCTCTCTGGTTAAAAGAAATGCATACTGGGCATTCTGCCAAGCACTTGGGGGCCTTGTAGCATTCTCCTGTGACCCCTGGGGTCTGCCCTTTTTCCTGTGTCACTGGTTGTGGGAGTGGGAGGCCTACTGTGGCCTGCTGAAGCTACACTTTGAATTCTGAAGCATGAAAGGTTTACCCAGGCCCAGGACTGAACTCCCCAGATCTGCGTCTCAAAAATCCCAGCCAACTATGTCCTGATGACCAGTGCCTTATGAAGTGACCTTGGTAAGAGAGAGAGAGGGCCACCGGCTCTTCCATGGCCACCTTTACTCATCCTCTCTCACACGGAAAAGATCCTTGAAGGTTTACAAAATACAGTTACATCCTTGATCTGATATAGATCAAGCCAGTACATTAGTATCCAAGTAAGTACTCGACCTATTGTGCACCTGCATATAAATGAAATACTAGGGGTCATCTTTTGAGGAAGTGCCCACTTACTGACCTCTAGTTATCCCAGTGGGCCAGATATGCTCTGCCTTGTGATATATAGGATACTTTTAAGCTCAGAGAATAGGAAGTATAAAGGTTGACTTTTGGGCAAAACAAAAATGAAAAAATAAAGCACCTAAAAGATGAAGAGACTCTGTCCTCCCCTTTCCTGCCCTTCCCTCCTCAAAGTACCATTTCTACTTCTCTCACAGCCATCCTCTTCCTCCTGAAACAACTGCTTTCAGAACAGAATTTATTCACCGTCTCAAAAGGCCCTTAAAACTCTGACATTTTATGGTTCTATTTGAATTTCATCCAATTTCTTTTCATGAGATGAAGCTTTGGTATTAAGGAGTTTCAGATATGTTGGGGTCATTTGGGAGGAGAGGTAGGGACTTCCCTACCTAGGCAGATTTTATGGTGGATGTCTTCATGAAAATAGGCAGCATCATGGAGCCTGACCAGAGAGCCTGACAAGGTCTCTTCATATGTAACAGAAGGATGTCCAGGCCGAGAGGAGGCCCCAAGAAGCTGAGCCTGCTTCCGGAAAGACACAGTTCTTCTACTGATGAGTTCAGTGCAGTGAAGTGGACACTATTGTGAACCTAAGGGCAGGAGCTATGAAGAGAAATCCTCCATGCCTCTTGGTTTAAGGAGTCCATTGTCTGCTGGTGGAAATGTGCATATAAACAGATCATTTCAGTAAAATGTTCTAAGTGATAAAAACAGATGCCAGTACAGGTACTGTGAGAGCAGAGAGAAGGGACATTTAGCCAATCCAGAAACTTAGAAAACATTTCTCGGCAGGAATGAAATCTGTTCATGTTGCATTTTAAGGGTGTTTTTTTGTTTTTTTGCTTTTTATAGCATGTTCTTGTCTTTTCTCTCACAGTATCCACTCCATCCCTATCAGGGAGCCAGGGAAAGGAACATTACCTCAACCGACAGATGAGGACACCGGGGCACAGGAAAAATAGATGAAGTTGCACAGCTAGTTAACAAGAGAGAATAAGCAAACCTATATTGTTTTTATGCAGATAAATAGTCACTTAGATAGAGACTAAATGGAATAATGGTGAAAGTCCTAGAATAGTCTAAGAGTAGTACAAGGAAAAAGGAAAAGGTAGGATAAAGTTTTTGATAATCTGAAATGTTAAAGCAGTATTTGATTTGCTTCAGTTAAAGGTATCCTTTATAGGAATGTACATCTATAATTCAGAAGCAGTCTTCCTGGGGCAGGGGGTAAAGAAGAAATGGGTAAAGGAGGTCAAAACTTAAACAAAATCACATAATATCATTTACAATTTTTCCCAAGAAAGTAAAGTACTTGTCTATTAAACTCATGAAAAATCTATACACTGAAAATTATTAAACGCTCAGGAAAGAATTGAAAACCCAAATAAACGTTATTGTTGTTCAGTCACTCAGTCATGTCTCACTCTTTGTGACCCCGTGAACTGCAGCACACCAAGCTTCCCTGCCCTTCACCATCTCCTGGAGTTTGCTCAAACTCATGTCCATTGAGTTGATGATGCCATCCATCCATCTCATCCTCTGTTACCCCTTTCTCATGCCCTCAATGTTTCTCAGTATCAGAGGGACTTTTCCAATGAGTCTGCTCTTCACATCAGGTGGCCAAAGTGTTGGAGTTTCAGCTTCAATATCAGTCCTTCCAATAATATTCAGGGTTGATTTCCTTTAGGATTGACTGGTTTGCTCTCCTTGCAGTCCAAAGAACTTTCAAGAGTCAGCATCTGCAGAGACATGCTATGTTCATGGACTGGAAGATTCAACATAGTAAAGATGTCAATTCTTCCCAAATTGGCTTATAGGTTTAATACAATTGCTATCAAAATCCCACAAGTTTTTATAAATAGATACACACAACCTTTATCCTAAGATATATGTGGAGGGGAAAAGTTTGTGTAAATTGTGTGTTTATGCCTATCAGGTTTAATGCTAGCTCTGTAACTTTGGTTAGCTTTTCATTTTTAGTCTGAAAAATTTATGGTATGATAAAATGCACTAGTATAAGTAAAGATACAGTTCTTAACATGTATAAAAAGGAAAGAAACACTATTCCACTTAAAGTTCCAAAAAGTTCATGCTGGTTTTGTGCTTTGTACATGGCATATTCTGTTTCCTCTGATTGTAATGCACTTCCTCACCTTTTGCCTACCTGGCATTTTAGCACACATTCTTAAAATCAGAACTCAAACATTACTGGCCTCTGTTCCCTTGGCCCCTTGAACACATGCCCCTTAGATTTCATTCTAGGAATAACTGCTTGCTTTTTTGTCTGTTTTTATCTTCACCAGATACTAAGGATCATGAATATAAGAATGTTATTCTATTTATCTTTATGGCCCCAGAATCCAAATGGTTACTGCTAAGTAATTGTTTGGATTAAAAACAATGGATGAATGAAGAAATGAACAGTGGGTAACATTTATTCTTAAAATATATGGTCAGTTAATTGCATACACTTCAGGTCTAAGATAAAAAGATCTAGGAAAAAGTAACATTCTCTTGCTAATAATGAACGAGAGCTAAACTCACTTCAAATTCACAGCAGTTTTACAAACCCATCAGAGAATGGAGGTTGCAGAGAACTAGCTCAAAATCTAAGTGGAGATGACAGCTGAAGGGAGAGAGAAGATATATTCATCTGGGATAGTTAGAATGAGACATCAACAAAACTTCAGCTAGAGTAGTCAAGAAGCTGATAAAGGCCAAATGGGAGTGGTAGGACGGAAGAAGCCTCTGGGGAGTGCACAGAAATGAGGCGAGTCCCCGTATCTTTCAGGTCTGTTCACTGTGGACCCCTGTGAACGCCATGGTTGTTTACATAAAAGATCAGAAGGGCCCATCACAGTTCAGATCTGAATTAGAGGAAGAGAAACCATGCAGGAAGGACAGGAAATTGCTGGACTGTCCCCGGCACCTTCACCATAGAACAGAGACTTTCTCTGAGGGGCAACGATGACAGCCTTAGAGCACAGATGAACACACTTTGCATAGGTGAACAAGGAGCAGTGGGAGGACAAATCCTAGTCCTGGGAGAAGAATAGTTTATGTGCTGAGTCCACAGCTGCAGTCAAGGGAAGGACAGAGAACAAAGGCTATTGTGCTAAGGTCCAGGGACACGGGACATACCTAAGGGTAAGCTTTAACTAGAGTAATAGAGATCCCATTCCACCACCAAGAGTGGACACTTGGAATAACGCGTAAAAGAATACTGCTAGAAAAGGGCAGAAGAGGCATGGAGTTTTCAGAGATCCTTTTTGAAAGTGTGTTACTCGCTCAGTCATGTCTGACTCTTGGCAGCCCCATGGATTGTAGCTCGCCAGACTCCTCTGCCCGTGAGATTCTCCAGGCAAGCATACTGGAGTTGGTTGCCGTGTACTGTCTCAGGTACAGCACAAATGGAAGACCAAAAACTCAGAATCGCTCCTCTGTCTCGCCACACACTGCCCTAGTACGAGGTGTCTCTAGAGGAATGGGAAGAATGTGGTGCAGTGCATGAAACCAAATAAAATATAGTAGCATCAAAAAGAGTAAAATAGGATTTCTCCTCTAGAGTAGATGGAACATTCACTGACGTAAAGTGTAGAGTTCCACTGAAAAATTCTACCAAACATTCAAGGAAGAAAAAAAAAAAAAAGCCCATTCTATACATCTTCCACAGTATAAAAGCAGAAGTAATACTTCCCAGCTCATTTTATGAGGCCAGGACTATTCTACTATCAACCAAACAAAGGCATTGCAAGGAAAGAAAGGTAGAGAAAAATATCCCTCATTAGCCAGAGACAAAATATTGAAGAAAAAATATAGCATCCCTATTGTAAATCTAACTTTTTTTTGAATAAAAAGTAGAAAAAATTGTACCTATGTTTATAACTCAATATAAAACTTCCCCATTAAACAGAGCTTTCCTAAACCTTGCAATGGAAATGTTAAACAGTTTTCTTGGTTTGACCCATTTGCCAAGGTTACAAAGGTAATATATGTAAAGTAAAAAGAAACCTGAAGGCAAACTTTTATCAAGTGATCAAAACAACATCATGAGAAATCATTTTAATCATATGCTACCTGATCGAATACAAATAGAAGAACGTAGCATGACTTCTCCATTATTTCTGTCAAAAATATATGGTCTGAATCTACTCAAGAGGTACTACCAAACAAACCCAAATTCAGAGGCATACTACAAAATAGCTGCTTATGATCTTTAAAGAAATCAAAGTCAAGAATGTCAAGGAAATGTTCAAGAACAATCTCACATTGAAGAAGACTAAAATCAATCTGTGGTTGTAAACAGTATCTTTATTGTGAAAGGAATGAATTTGGCTACTTGGTGAAATGCAAGCATATTTATAACAACATGTTTAGAGAAGAATAGTGCATCATGTCAGTAACTTTCTCTCAGATGGTTAAAAAAATTCTCTTTTCCTGTCCTTGAAACTTATGGAGAACTTAATCATAATTTAGACACATGCATAAGTTTACTCATGGCAACATTACTCATAATTGAAAAATACTGAAATCAACTTACAGATACTATGGGAGACTGGTTGAAACATGGCATATCACAGAATGGATTTATATGCAACTGTAAGAAAATCTCACACTGAAGATTTCTCACAATACTAAAGAATGCTCAAACTACCACACAATTGCACTCATCTCACACTCTAGTAAAGTACTGCTCAACATTCTCCAAGCCAGGCTTCAGCAATACATGAACCGTGAACTTCCAGATGTTCAAGCTGGTTTTAGAAAAGGCAGAGGAGCCAGAGATCAGATTGCCAACATCTTCTGGATCATTGAACAAGCAAGAGAGTTCCAGAAAACATCTATTTCTGCTTTATTGACTATGCCAAAGCCTTTGACCATGTGGATCACAATAAACTGTGGAAAATTCTGAAAGAGATGGGAATACCAGACCACCTGACCTGCCTCTTGAGAAACCTATATGTAGGTCAGGAAGCAACAGTTAGAACTGGACATGGAACAACAGACTGGTTCCAAATAGGAAAAGGAGTACGTCAAGGCTATATATTGTCACCCTGCTTATTTAACTTATATGCAGAGTACATCATGAGAAACACTGGGCTGGGGGAAGCACAAGCTGGAATCAAGATTGCCAGGAGAAATATCAATAACTTCAGATATGCAGATGACACCACCCTTATGGCAGAAAGTGAAGAGGAACTAAAGAGCTTCTTGATGAAAGTGAAAGAGAGTGAAAAAGTTGACTTAAAGCCCAACATTCAGAAAACTAAGATCATGGCATTCGGTCCCATCACTTCATGGGAAATAGATGGGGAAACAGTGGAAACAGTGGCAGATTTTATTTTGGGAGGACTCCAAAATCTACTGCAGATGGTGACTAAAGCCATGAAATTAAAAGACACTTACTCCTTGGAAAGAAAGTCATGACCAACCTGCTGCTAAGTCGCTTCAGTCGTGTCCGACTCTGTGTGACCCCATAGACGGCAGCCTACCAGGCTTCCCCGTCCCTGGGATTCTCCAGGCAAGAACACTGGAGTGGGTTGCCATTTCCTTCTCCACATGACCAACCTAGACAGCACATTAAAAAGCAGAGACATTACTTTGCCAACAAAGGTTCGTCTAGTCAAGGCTTTGGTTTTTCCATATGATCATGTATGGATGTGAGAGTTGGACTATAAAGAAAGCTGAGCACTGAAGCATTGATGCTTTTGAACTGTGGTGTTGGAGAAGACTCTTGAGAGTCCCTTGGACTGCAAGGAGATCCAACCAGTCCATCCTAAAGAAGATCAGTCCTGAGTGTTCATTGGAGGGACTGATGTTGAAGCTGAAGTTCCAATCCTTTGGCCACCTGATGCAAAAAGCTGACTTATTTGAAAAGACCCTGATGCTGGGAAAGATTGAGGGGAGGAGGAGAAGGGGATGACAGAGGATGAGATGGTTGGATGGCATCACCGACTCAGTGGAGATGAGTTTGAGTAAACTCTGGGAGTTGGTGATGGACAGGAAGCCCTGGCATGCTGTGGTCCATGGGGTCACAAAGAGTCGGACACGACTGAGTGACTGAACTGAACTGAACTGTGAGAAAAACTGAGGAAGATCTCTATGAAATTATATGACATGGTTTTCATAATAAACCACTGAAAATAAAAAGGAAATTGCAAAGAATACTTCAATATGCTATCTTTCAATGAAGGAAGAAAAGGAGAATAAAAATATATACATATTTGCTAATGTGCAAAAAGAAATATAGGCAAGTTCAACCAGAAACTAGTGAGATTAACTTCCTGTGAAGAGTGCCTAGAAATAAGGTAGACAGAATGGAAGGATTAAAAGGGAGTAAGGAGATGAAGAGGAAGTGATACTTATTTGAGCTTATCATTTGTATAATTTGCACTCTGACCACCACTGTAATGTTTGTCCTATCCCCCAAATAAATGAATAAATCCAATCAGCCAGAATATGTGTATATGGGGAGAAGGTGATTCAAGGCAGAATCAAAACAGTAACAAATAGATCTAGCTATATTATAAAGAAAGTAATCATAGTGACGTTTGTGAGAAAGAACATAACTACTTATGCTATAGAAATACTATAGTATGTTGGTTATATAATATAAGGCTAAAGATGGGGAAAAACTGTTCTCAAATGTACTTTATTTTCCACAAGGGTATAGATTAAACTATTAAAACTACTTTACATAAATAAATAATTGAGAAATAAGTGAGTATATTAAGAAAAACAAAAGCTATATTTCTCACTATTGGAGATATTACAAATAAAGAAAGAAAGATAAAATAAATCTCATGGTGTTGTACTGGAATCAAAAGTACAAGTATGGACTCATAGCTTTCATACAGAAATAAATATGCATGTGTAGATAATGCATGTTTTCATCTGCATGCATGTATTTCCTAGCTCTCAATGCTGAGAGGGTCTAAAAGCAACGATACCCTGATACCAGTGAATACACAGAACTTGATCTTAACTTCTAAATTCTAGTCATAAATAAAAGGAAACAGGAATTTGGAGAAATGGTTGATTCTAGGACTGAAATAGGGAAAGTACATAATGATCTAGAAGATATTATGGTGCTAGAAATTAAGTAAATGCTCAAAAATTGATAGGGTTATGTCAAAAGATCATATTAGCCAACTTAAAGGAGTACACAATGGCCAAATCTCTATAATGTGAACAATAAAGTAAATAATGATAGTAATAGACCATAGCCTATAGGATAAAATAAATGTTCCAGACCCCATTCTTATAAGAATAATAAAAAAAGGAAGAACAAAATAAATAAATGGAGAAAAAGGACATTTTGTAGAACTCTAATTAATAAATGTATAAAGAATAAAGGAAATAAAAATAAGCATTTAGCAAATCATCGGTAATAATAGCAGGCAAACCATCAAAGGATGCTGAAAGAAGTAGGTGAAAGCATGATAAGGTACAGGATATTAACATATCTAATATGATTATCATTATCATTCTAAATGTATGAAGGTATAAAATACAAGATACTTTCTCATTAAAAAGGAAAATAATTATGATTTTACAGTAGAGAAATAGAGCAGATATTAACTTAATAAAATGATTAAAATTAATATTGAGAGCAGCAAAATATATTAGCTTCATTGCCTTCTGATAGATGCACAGAGAAAAGCAAAAAAATATTTCTATTATTCTTGCAAAAGATTCATAACCTCAAAATAATAATAATAAAAAATCCAACAAACTCAAACTGAGGGTATTCTATTGAATACAGTACTCCTTAAAAACGTCAGTATCTTGTACAGAGATTAAAAGATAACACATTATAAAAGAAACTATAGCTTCAATAAATAGTTAAGAGATAGACTTGAAGATGTGAAATATGACATCAAGAACAAAACAGATACTCTTTCCAGATGATTTGATACTATGCATAGAAACCTCAAAGTCTCCACCAAAAAACTATCAGAACTATAAATGAATTCAGTAAAGTTGCAACATACAAAGTGAATATACAGCAACCTGTTACTTTTCTGTATATTATAATAATGAACTATCAAAAGGATAAAGCAAAAAAAAAAAAAAGAAAAAAATTGCATTTAAAATAGCAAAATATCTAGGAATAAACTTAAACAAGGTGGTAAAATACTTATGCTTGCAAAACTATAAAACACTGATGAGGGAAATTGAATATGATAGAAATAAATAGAAAGATATTCCATGTTCTTGGGTTGTATGGATTAATATTGTTAAAATGTCCATGCTACCAGTCAGAAGATGTAGTGTAATCCCTAACAATAGACTCAAAATTTTTTTCACAGAACTAGAATAAATAATCCTAAAATTTATATAGAACCAATATATACTTGAATTGCCAATGAAATCTTTAGATAAAAGAATAAAACTGAAGGTATCATGCTTCCTAACTTCAGACTGCACTACAAAGCTATAGTCATCAAAACAGCATGATACTGACACAAAAATGGACACATAGATTGATGGGACAAAATAGAGAGCCCAGAAATAAACCCACAAACCTACAGTCAATTAATCTACAACAAAGGAGTCAAGCATATACAATGGAAAAAAGACAGCCTCTTCAATAAGTGGTGCTGGGAAACTGGAAAGCTACATGTAAAAGAATAAGATTAGAACATCTCCTCACACCATATACAAAAACAAAATCAAAATGTATCAAAGACCTAAATGTAAGGCCTGAAAAATTTAAAATCCTAGAGAAGACCTTAGGCAGAACACTCTTGGACATAAATCATAACAGTATTTTTATATGTCTCCTAAGAGAAAGAAGGCAAAAATAGAAATAAACAAATGGGACCTAATTAAACTTAAAAGCTTTTCTACAGCCAAGAAAATCATTTAAAAAACAAAAAGACAACCTACTGAACAGGTGAAAATATTTTCAAATGATATGTCCAACAAGGTTTAATATTAGAAAGATATAAACCACTCACATGACTTTACATACACAAAAAGATGAATTTAAAACTGGACAGAAGACCTGAATATGCTTTATAAAAATGACCAATAGGCTCATGAAAATATACTCAACATCACTAGTCATAAGTGAAATTCAAATCAAAACCACAATGAAACACTACCTTACACTGTCAGAATAGTTATCATCAAAAAGTCCACAAATAACAAATATCAGAAAGAATGTGGAGAAAAGGGGACCCTTGTACATTATTGATAGGAATGTAAGTTGGTGTAGTAACTGTGGAGAACAGTATGAAGTTTCTTCAAACAACTAAAAGTAGAACTATCTACCATCAGTTCAGTTCAGTCGATCAGTCGTATTCGACTCTTTGCAACCCTGTGAATTGCAGCACACCAGGCCTCCCTGCCCATCACCAACTCCCGGAGTTCACTCGACTCACGTCTATCCAGTTGGTGATGCCATCCAGCCATCTCATCCTCTGTTGGCCCCTTTTACTCCTTCCCCCAATCCCTCCCAGCATCAGAGTCTTTTCCAATGAGTCAACTCTTCGCATGAGGTGGCCAAAATACTGGAGTTTCAGCTTTAGCATCATTCCTTCCGAAGAAATCCCAGGGCGGATCTCCTTTAGAATGGACTGGTTGGATCTCCTTGCAGTCCAAGGGACTCTCAAGAGTCTTCTCCAACACCACAGTTCAAAAGCATCAATTCCTCGGCACTCAGCTTTCTTCACAGTCCAACTCCCACATCCATACATGACCACTGGAAAAACCATAGCCTTGACTAGATGGACCTTTGTTGGCAAAGTAATGTCTCTGTTTTTGAATATGCTATCTAGGTGGGTCATAACTTCCCTTCCAAGGAGTAATTGTCTTTTAACTTCATGGCTACAGTCACCATCTGCAGTGATTTTGGAGCCCCCCAAAATAAAATCTGGCACTGTTTCCACTGTTTCCCCATCTATTTGCCATGAAGTGATGGGACCAGATGCCATGATCTTAGTTTTCTGAATGTTGAGCTTTAAGCCCATTTTTTCACTCTCCACTTTCACTTTCATCAAGAGGCTTTTTAGTTCCTCTTCACTTTCTGCCATAAGGGTGGTGTCATCTGCATATCTGAGGTTATTGATATTTCTCCCAACAATCTTGATTCCAGCTCATGCTTCTTCCAGCCCAGCGTTTCTCATGATGTACCCTGCATATAAGTTAAATAAACAGGGTGACAATATGCAGCCTTGACGTGCTCCTTTTCCTATTTGGAACCAGTCTGTTGTTCCATGTCCAGTTCTAACTGTTGCTTCCTGACCTGCAAACAGATTTCTCAAGAGGCAGGTCAGGTGGTCTGGTATTCCATCTCTTGAAGAATTTTCCACAGTTTCTTGTGATCCACACAATCAAAGACTTTGGCATAGTCAATAAAGCAGAAATAGATGTTTTTCTGGAACTCTCTTGCTTTTTCCATGATCCAGCAGATGTTGGCAATGTGATCTCTGGTTCCTCTGCCTTTTCTAAAACCAGCTTGAACATCTGGAAGTTCACAGTTCACCTATTGCTGAAGCCTGGCTTGGAGAATTTTGAGCATTACTTTACTAGCATGTGAGATGAGTGCAATTGTGTGGTAGTTTGAGCATTCTTTGGCATTGCCTTTCTTTGGGATTGCGATGAAAACTGACCTTTTCCAGTCCTGTGGCCAAAAGTTTTCCAAATTTGCTGGCCTATTGAGTGCAGCACTTTCACAGTGTCATCTTTCAGGATTTGAAATAGCTCAACTGTAATTCCATCACCTCCACTAGCTTTATTTGGACTGATGCTTCCTAAGGCCCACTTGACTTCGCATTCCAGGATGTCTGGCTCTAGGTGAGTGATCACACCATCGTGATTATCTGGGTCATGAAGATCTTTTTTGTACAGTTCTGGGTATTCTTGCCACCTCTTCTTAATATCTTCTGCTTCTTTAGGTCCATACCATTTCTGTCCTGTATTGAGCCCATCTTTGCATGAAATGTTCCACTGGTATCTCATTTTCTTGAAGAGATCTCTAGTCTTTCCAATTCTATTGTTTTCTTCTATTTCTTTGCGTTGATCACTGAGGAAGGCTTTTTTTATCTCTCCTTGCTATTTTTTGGAACTCTGCATTCAAATGGGTTTATCTTGCCTTTTCTCCTTTGCTTTTTGCTTCCCATCTTTTCACAGCTATTTGTAAGGCCTCCCTTACAAATAGCTAACAGACAGCCATTTTGTTAGCTGTTAGGATTAGGGTTAGGTAACAGCCATTTGCATTTCTTTTTCTTGGGGATGGTCTTGATTCCTGTCTCCTGTACAATGTCATGAACTTCCATCCATAGTTCATCAGGCACTCTGTCTATCAGATCTAGTCCCTTAAATCTATTTCTCACTTCCACTGTATAGTCATAAGGGATTTGATTTATGTCATACCTGAATGGTCTAGTGGTTTTCTCCACTTTCTTCAATATCAGTCTGAATTTGGCAATAAGGAGTTCATGATCCAAGCCACAGTCAACTATACTGCAAAAAAAAAAAAAAAGAGAAAGACTAACTCTCTCAGTTTGGAGGAGACTAAGGCAGTATATCAGTTAAACACAATACTGGACTGCAAGATCAGAAAAAGAATGTTAGTGGGACAATTAGCAAAACAGGGAAGTTGGATGATAGATATAATATGAAACTCATCATGAAGATTTTTTAAGTTTAAAATTATTTTAAATAAAAATTAAATGAAACACAATGAAAGAAAGAATAAATGGAATTAACCACCAAAGTTTATGCATCATCTGCAAGGAAAGAAGAGTCATAGTCATATGGCCACATAAACTGGGACATGGTATTTAGGGTCTAACCCTACATACAGCTATCCTGAATAAATAAACTTTGTTGAAAATGTTTTCAGTCAATCCTCTTGATTCTAGTCACATCAACACTCTACTATCAAAGACACTCCACCTAATTCTTGGGCCTTTACAGGGATTCCCAGTGAGAAAATGCTACTAGATCTCTACCACCACCAAGAAAAAAACTCAAATAATTCACTTTTGCTTTCTCTGATCTTCTAAATCAATGACAACTCATTTGTCTTCTTCCCACCTTCCAAATTTTTGCTAACGTTTCTCTGTCAGCTCCTCGCTTCTCCATGTCCTCAATGGTTTTTTTTTTCTTTTCTTATTTTATCCCTCTATTTTCATTTTAGTTTGGTTTTGGAAGAAAACACAAAAAGTGTGTTTTCAATCTGCCATGCTTGTTTTTTAATAATGCCTCTAGTGTTTGTATCCAATTTAACGATTGTTGTTGACCCAAACTAAATTTATGAAATATCAGTTCCATGTAGTTGGAGAAGAGAAAATTCTGTGAGGGCATCCATGCCATATCCATTTACATGAATACCTAAAGGGCTCTTTACATGAAGAAAACAATTGTTAACTTTGATGACTGATTTTTGCTAATCATAAGAAAGAATTTTCCAGCTGTCAGAATTACTTAGAAAAAAATGCATTGGAATGCACTGAATTCCCTTTGTGAGCATAATTAAATACCTGATGCCCACTAGTGAGTAAACTAGAATTTACAGTAGAATTGGAAAACTTCTAAAGAGTGAATTTCTGTAATATCTGAAAAAGACTCATCAATTAATTCAAGTATATAATGAGAACCTATTAAGTGCAAAATCAGGTTCTAAGTTTCCCAGCAGTTATAAAAGATCAAGAAAAGAGGCACCAGTCAGACACTATCTTAAATGAATACGTACTTCGTGCTTTGCATTGAGTTAAGCATTTTATGTATTTTTTCTCATTTAATCATTACAGCAACTCAAGTTTGTTCATCTCCAATTTAGTAGTGAGGAAATCAAGGCTTAGGAAAGTTCATTATCTTGCCCAAAGCCACACAGTAGTATGTAGCCAAACCAGTATGTATAACCAGATATGTCCAGCATCAGTGATTTTGCCCAAAACCAAAACAAAACAAAATCCAACACATACGCACACACAAGTTTCACTATCAATGTTAAGGTATCAGTCAGGCAGCCTTATTTCAAGAGACCCACTATAAAAATAGTAAAATCAGCTCTCTTTATTTAAGAACTCCTAATTTCAGCAGTAGGAAGTCACATATACATTTTGAGCCAGATCTGGAGCTTATTAGGGGAATGTGTCATCAAAGAAGCTAATAATTCTCTCCAAAATCAAGGTCAGTCTGCATCCAGTATAGAGATGCACAACAAAAGAACATGTCACAGTCTCAGTGTTTATGCATCTTCAAACGAATGCCCTGCATTTTTCTGCAGTGTGACAAAGTCATGAAAAAAAAGAGTGTTATGATTCAATTAGGAAATGGATGATATCTCTCCTGTCTGCTTTCCTTCCTGTCTATCCTTTTGGATTCAAATTAAACAACAACCCTGTGCTTGCAGCCCAAATGTATGAAAACAATGGTCAAGGTGACTGAAACTTCCTGGTGCTGAAAATATCACAAAGGAAAGGACACAGAGAAAGCGATGAATGCAGATAGGACATGAAAAGTCATCCAGCCTGGTACAGCTGTGTCATCTTCAGGTGGAGTCTGGAGCAGCCCACATATTTCAATGATAATAGCACACAAAGAGGATATCCTGATGGATGAATGAATGCGAAGCCTGGAAATTTCCACAAAGATGAGAAGAAGACTTTATATTCACACATTTGGGGCTTCTATTTGACCTCACTCTCTCTGACTTCCAACAGTGTGGTCTATTTGGTTTTCAGAGCTATTTGTTGATTGTGGAGCTGAAATATAACTTGTTCTACAGTTGGAAGGAAACACATAGGAAACCAGGGTCAGTGTACTGTCTCTTTCCCTAGATTTATTTGTCTGAATCTCAGTCAAAGGCAGCTGAGAACTGGACAGTAGAGAAGAGCTTTGACAGGGGAGAGAATACTGTGAGAAATTAATCATACAGTGAGGGGATTCAATTTTGAAGATTTTTCAGCAGAAGTTTTAAACTACTGGAACGCTTCAGCAAATTATATATCCCTTTAAATTTGTTTTCCACTCATTAAAATCTTTGGTATGTTTCAATGTGAGAGCATGCATTGTTCTTTTTAAGAGATACCAGGACTATAATCATTATGTCTACCCTTAATGTTTTAAGAAAGATAAGGGACTACGTTAACTGATTTTAATTTTAACCACAAATAAATCATAACTTGAAATCTAAACATGTAGTATTAATATCCAAAAAGGAAGCACGAATTTTTGTTATTGTACTCCAGTAAGGATTGCAACCCCTAGCAAATCCTACATTTTCTTCATGCCATATTAATAATTACACTCCCCTAGAGAGAGAATTACATGAAATCTTTGGGATGATAATGGTGGCAGTTAAATCTTTGAAAAAAGGCACTTGATAGAGAACTGCTGTAGATCCTATTGGCTTAATAGACTTTTAAAGATGTCAAACCGTTTGATTTTTCTCACAAGACAGTGCTTTTCAAAGTAATGGATAGGCGGCTCACACCATGCGTTTATTTTTAATTAACATTTCTCTCATTTCCTTTACTACATCTCCTGTTCCACTTTTCACCTGAGCCAACGGGGTAAGTACACACTAATGACACCCGTTAGCTTTGTCTTTACAAACATCAAATTGATGAGCAGACACCCCAAATCCTTCATTAGGTGGGTCATAAACTGAAAGGCCTCTTTGATTATAATATGATGAAAGATTTATTAACAAACATGTATTCAGCTAAATCATAGTATTGGCAGCTTTATGAGATTGTCTTTCCCCAGCTGACAGGTGGAGCCTGTGGGCTGCTGTGGGAATGAAAACACTAAATCTGTTAGTGTACTACATAATGATCTAATTACCGGCCGACAAGAGAGCTACACAAGGGGCTAGAATTTCAGAAAGTTCTTTGGGTTTGCCAGGTCCTGACACAGAAACATGTAGCACACTTTAGGGGACACAACTAAAATATGTTAAATAAAACAGAATAAACTAGGGCTTAACAAAAGCCACGTGGTCAAGTGACTTATCTAAAAATAGTAAGAAAGGAAGAAGAGATTCCAGAAAATGCCAAGTCAATTGCAAAGAGGCCTGATTCTCCACAGTGCCCTAGTGGAGATTTCTAGGAGACTTTTCAATAGGTAATGATCATTAGGAATTGAAAATATAGAAAGAATATGCCAAATTGTACACTTACCTCACACCATGTGACAAAAGAAATACACTTAGAAATTATGAAAGTGATATATTATTAGCTCACTCAAAATTAAATATTTGTGTATATTATAAAAATGATAGGGAAAAAATCATACTTTATAATACCTTATACTGTTAGGCCAGATGAGGTTTTTTCCCCCCACTGAACATTCACTCAGATTTTCAGTTTAAACATACGGTCATGTATATATAGGTATACACCTAAAATGCGGTTTCTGAGAAATTTTTTGGAGATATTTATCAAGTTAGCAATATTGTCAAATTTAACACTCCCCAAAATGCTGAATGACTTTGTATAGTGAATCAACCATTATGAATAATTACACTAATTTTTGGTACGTTCAGATTTTTACAAGATGTCTTTTCCTTGTAGTAATTGTTTTATCAAACAAAGATACTTTTTCTAAATCAATAATTACAGGAAAAGTTAATAGTGAATACTTTTAGTTTGAAATGTGGCTTTGGCCAAGACATTTAATATTTATAGCAAATTTATATGCTTGAGGGAAGATGTCAAAACTGAAGAGTGATAAATAGCATAAAGGGGATTATGCTCTTAATCCTTGTATTTCATGAAGACTGAACGAGGAAAGGAAAATTCTTAAATTCTTAGAACTGCAAAAGACTTTATCTTTTCTTCTAACCCTCACACTATTGACATGGTTAGACAAATTCAGATAATTTCCTCAAATATCATTTCCATAAACACAGTATTCATTTTCCATCATATGTACACAGTTAAGAAACCAGAAAAGCCTCTTAAGGAAGTATCAGTCTTCTGATATTAATAAAGATCTCTGTCATCATCAACTTCTATAGGAAATCGAGGTGCTAAAGTAGCACTTGACATCAAATAAATGAAAAGTATTCTGTAGAGTGTGTTTGAGCATGTAACAGAAAATTACTTTTCAAGCACACAGATAATAATAATAATAATATTTTTTATGTTTTGAATACCATTCGCTCTGCTAAGCAGTGTCCTAGGTACTTTTCATATAGAGAGTACCATATGCTTTTTAAAAGGATAAATACTGCTATAAAAATTTTAAAGCAAAATGCATTTGATTAGCCATTTCATCACTTTTTATCAGTTGAGATTATCAGAAGGAAATATTTACTGGCATATAAACATTTCCTTAGTGGGCTTTAGTGAGGAAGCAGATGTACTCTGCATTCTGCTTACCCTCAGTTTATCATGAAGACAGCAATACCAATAATTACATAAATATTATAGGCCTGCTTAGAGGATAAAACAAGAGAATATGCTCTTAAGCATATTAAGCTGCTTTTAAGCTGCTAATGTTATATAGGTTGATCAGTTACTCTCTATGGGCCCCAATGACAACAATTTCCATTTCAGATTTGGAACTTATCACATGCTGACCTTTCCTAACACCTCTTTTGGTCCACATTCTGGGTAACTTGAAACCTAGAGACTTAAGCAAGCATTATAGTTGTAGCCACCTTATATCTTCACTAGTTAATAAGGACATATTTAACCTCCCTAGGAAGACTTGGTGCTCTCAGAGGACGGAGAAGACACTCTCTGTCTCTTCTAATCTCTACATCTTTCAGAATAGGACAGGAGACAGGAAATATGTACAGTGGACACTTAGTAGCTCATGCGGTGTGGAAGGGCTTCCCCGATGACTCAGCAGTAAAGAATCTGCCTGTGATGCAGGAGACATAGGAAATTCAGGTTCAATCCCTGTGTTGGGAAGAGCCCCTGGAGGAGGAACTGCCAACCTCCAGGTTCTTGCCTGAAAAATCCCATGAACTGAGGAGTCTGGTGGGCTACAGTTCAAAGGGTTGCAAACAGTTGGACATGACTGAGTACATGGGCACAGCCATAGAAATTTTTAAGGTGTCACTTAAGAGGCAGATTTCCTAAAACCAAGTATTCAAGATTATTTTCAAGTAATTGAAAATGTATTTTATTGGAAATTTACTTTGTGGTAACTAGCCCTTACTGAGCTAGCCTAGGTTATTTCTCTGAGATTTCATTCATCAACAGAAGTTTCAATATCTACACTTTATTTTCTCAAGATTAGATTATGGGATCCCTTTAGTAATGGAATCCTTTGGCAAATACACCTGGACACTCCACTGTATGGAAGACATTGTGGTCCTTAATTTAAGGAAAAGCAACTGAGACTTCATTTAGACAACTACTACAATGGCTGGAGCAAAATGAAACTCAAAAAGCAATTGCCAATAAATTGTTATAAACTGCAGGATGAAACCTATGCTATAATAGAAGAAGCAGCACCCAGATTAAGGGGAATTTATTCTAAGGCCGGCAATTGAATAGGAGGATGAGATTATTCATAAATTCTAATTTTTGATTAGGTAAGGTATGTGCTAGGTTCTAGGGATTAAAGGACGAAAATAAAAACATAATAAAATAACATTAAACAACACAACATAGTATAATCAAAGAACTTCATTGAGAAAATCGAAGATTTCATGGGAACTCACAGGAGGAGGCATTGCACTGTGCCATGGGTTCCCTGAACCTTCCCAGAATAAGGCAAAGGTAGGCATCAAGAAGGTGCCAAGCAAGGGGAAGGCCTCAAGGTGAGCAGTGAGAGATATTTTAATAAATTAAGAAGAAGAAAAAGACTCACTTTGGCTAGAACAATATACCAGGAGAGAGACAGTAAGAGATGAAACTGAATTCAGGGTCTTATGAGATGTGTTAAGGGGTTTGGACCCCATCCAGAAGACAAGGGGAAGTCAACTGAAAGGTTTTAGTAAGAGAATGGCATGATCAGCATGTATTTCATAAAGATTATTTTGTTTACAATGAGAAGAAGAGCTGGAAGGGGTCCAAACAGGAAGCATAAAAACAGTTAAGAGACTACTGGTAAAAATCCCTGTGAGTGATTGCAATAGCCTACATGAGAACCATAAGATAAAGGCAAACAGAGGAGCACATCATAGCTACCTATCTATATCTAGAGAGACAATAAAGTTTTATTTAGGTTTTTAACTTAAATATTTGCTTAGTTTTTATATCTGATTGAATATGGGGAAAATTCAAGAAGATAAATATGATTGTGTCATTGTCTGACTTTAGCAGCCATAAAAGAGGCAAATTTTTTTAAAAAATTATTTCTGGAAAATGTGAAAGAGAAAGTGTGAGTCAGTCGTATCCGACTCTGAGACTCCATGGACTGTAGCCCTCCAGGCTCTTCAGTCCATGGGGTTTTCCAGGCAAGAATACTGAAGTGGGTTGCTATTCCCTTCTCCAGGGGATCTTCTCAACCTGGGAATCGAACCCAAGTCTCCTACACTGCAGGCAGATTCTTACTGTCTAAGCTACCAGGAGATAAAAAGAGCCAAAATTTCAATCAATTATTACAGTGAAAGATAAGCATATCAGCTCAATAATGAAACATCTCTGTACAGGTTTGATCAAATAAACTGAATAATTCTTTCAATTCTGTTGTTGGAAATCAAAAGTTACCATGTTGTAGATTTCTACTTCCTTTCTTCCCCCTTGGAAATGTAACCCATTTCTGTGCTTTAAGCAAATAATTGAGTTACTGTGGACTCAACATCGTGTTTTATGCCCATGTTCAGTTCTCTTCTCTGAGTACATCTTAAAAATTTAATGTTGCTGACTGAAAACAAAATGAAGATCTAAAGGAAAATTTGGTGGAGTTGGACCCCTCTCCTGACACTGAACAATAACCTTTGTGAATGAGGAAAATCTTCATTGATGGGAAAAATGGAAAACTATGCTATCCTTTTATGCATGTGAGCAGTATTTCAGGAATCCTTAAGAAAGTTTTTAAAAACTTTCTACCTCTCTGTTAATAACCTAATAAGTCACAACAAGAGATATTCAGCCCTAGGTATATAACAAGCAAGAACTAATATGTAACAAAACCTACAATATTCACCAGCCATTTTCTACCCTATTTTTCAGGGGGACAATGTAAAAGAGGATTTTTAAAAATAAAGCAGTTTTGCAATGAAAAAACAACAAAAACAGAAGGAAATTAGAGTGTAAAAATTTTAAACAATCAATCACTTTCACTTAAAAAAATAATAACTTGTATTCCCCTTCTGCAGAGATGGCAATGGGCCTGTGCAGGAGGAGATGAATTGAGGGATTCTTCCAGGGAGTGAGAAATAGTCTATATTTTATCAGGGTGGGAGTTAGGTTGTAAACATCCATCAATCTGTGTGGTGGTGGTGGTGGTTTAGTCGCTAAGTCCTGTCTGACTCTTTGTGACCCCATGGACTGTAACTCGCTAGGCTCCTCTGTCCACGGGATTTCCCAGGCGAGAATACTGCAGAGGGTTGCCATTTCCTTCTCCAGGGGATCTTCCTGCCCAGGAATTGAACTCGGGTTTCCTGCACTGCAAGCAGATTCTTTACTGCTAAGCTACCAGAGAACACTGTCAATCTGCATGTCTAAGATTATATTTACCCTGTTACATCTCAATTTTTTTTAAATGGGAAAGAAATAATGTTCATTTGAAAAAGGGAAAATTTTAAAGTAAAAATAATAACTTCCAATGGGACATACTGACTTTAAGATGCTTGTGGGATGCTCAAATGTTTCTATTCATCAAACAGTTGAAAATACAGATTCCAAGTATGCAATAGAGAGTCAGCCTGAAAATATAAATTTAGGAATCATCAACATGTGGGAAGTAATTAAATCTTTGACAGTGGAAATAGTCATTTGAGAAGTAGAACAATTTAGTGGATGGACAGAGGAAAAGATTCCCACAAAGAAGAATGAAGAAATCCAGACGAAAATTGAGAGAATGTTATGTCACAGAAGCCAAGGGAAAATATATATGTATATTTTAAGAAAGGGGTGAGTTAACTGTATCAAATAATACTGAAAAGTCAAGACAAATAAATACTAAAAAATTTTCCTTGGATTTCATAAGAAGGAGATTGATGCTAAATTTAGTGGGAACAGTTTCACTGAGATGATGAGAAAGGAGGCAGAGGCGAATTTGGTAACAAAGGGTGTTTCTAAAAGATAGAGAAACTTCACCAACGAAGTTGCATTTGAAGAATGAGTGGAGGAAAAGCAGTAGAAACTTCTGGCAGAAGTAAGAGCTAAGATAGGGGATCCTGCATCGTTAGTAAGGGAACCAGGGAAGTGTCTGATGTGGTTTAAAAATAGAGACTTAATCAGGGCACATCATTCTAACCTTTGAATATAGAAGAGTGAAACGATTAGATATTATTCTCTGGGACACTTGGGAGCCACTGAAAGTCCTTAGGCAAGTATCAAGTTTAGAATTAAATGTTTAAAAATATCTTTGGCTTAGAATGAACAATGAATTAGTGAATAATTCCTATTAGTCAATAAGTGATGAGAACAAATAGCCATGTCCTTTCTCAGTACTAAGGCACTGAACAGTCAGAACTATCATTCGCACGTGCAATATGTCATAATATGATAGTGCTGTGACTTCATCATACTTGTGACTTTATGAAGTACCTGTTCATATGGTAAGTAAAGGCTAAGAGAGTTTTGATCCAGTTGCTTGATGAATGACTTTAAAGCAAGACCACTGAATTCTTAATAAACAGTCAGACCTTCTATATCCAGGTGAATGTAGAAAGCAATTCCTTCAGATTCTCCTTTTTTTTTTGAAATTACACATTTTGCTGAGAAGGATTAATTGGCAATGATTAATGATTATCACCATACTCACTAGCCTGGGTTCCTGGTGACTCAAACTGCCCCTAGAAGTCAACTTAAGGTATCAAGTTGCAAATAGTGCCTTTCCTGAAAATGTTCAAAATTTTTGAAACCATATCTGAAAAGTCATTCTAAAAATATTTGGTACAACAGTAGCCTAGTTCAAAGGTTTGCCAGTTGTACATTGTTCCTAGTTACATCTCTCGCTTGCCTAGAAAGGAAAAAGTCTGCTAGGTGTGGTGGTTCCTCTCACATGACTTGTAAGTCCCTAAACTAGCTAGAGTCCTATTAACCAATTAACACAGTTGGGTGCCACTTAACAGCCTACACTCTTACTCAGGACCTACATCCTCTATTTGACCTTAGAACAACTACCATCTTCCATCAAATGCTTGATTCCAACGATTCAGGCCTGGGGACACTGATAAGGGAAAAGAAGGGTTTTCATTTTTTAAAGCAAGACGCCTGAGTCAATTTGTCCCAATTGTATCTGCACAAGGCTTATTATATGGACTGTGATTTCCAGGGATGAAAGCTGTGAACTCCCAGGTCACTTGTAAACTGATCACTCCCCAGTCTTTCCTCCTCCTGCTTTTAAGTGGTTTGAGGCTGGTAAATTGAAACCTGAAGAAACACAGAGCTCTGATCCCGGGGACCTCCAGAGCAAACCTGGACTTTGGCTGATTTGCTGTAGGAAGTAACTGCTTACTTACCCCATAATTAACACCACAAGCTGATCCTTGGAAGATAAAGTGCAGAAGGTCAGACGTAAGATCATTTGGAGAAGGATTTCACTAAAGCACCACTTTTAGTAGCTCTTGTGGCTACTTCACTCATGAAACAATGGGGTGTAATTTCTAAAAATATTACTGTTCATTGACATGGAGAAAAGAATGAATTACGTGTCACTGGATACAGTCTCAGCAAACTCCTCTCTGATTAATGAAACTACAGCACATGTCAACTTGGTAAAGTATTGAGATGTAAAACATGCAATTTGTTCAGTGGCGAGTTAAACAATTTTAATGACATTTTACCATTCTATATACAAAATGAACTTTCTTCTCTGGTTAGAAGTATTCACTGGCTTACCATCCTCTGTTGAACAAAGTTCTACTTTGAGCCTACAGCCTTAATGAGCTGGCTTCCTGACCACCATCTGTAGCTGCCTTACTCTTACCCTCACTGCCATCCACTCAGCCATGTTCACGTCTGATGAAGGCAATGAGTTTCCTGCCTTTGCACTTCTGCACAGACAGCTCCTTCATTGGGAATTCCCTTGCTTGTTTGTCTCTGAGACAAGTTACTCCTCATCCTCAAGATCCAGCTTAAGAATCACTGCTGTGCAAGGCCTTCCCTGGCTAGAGATGCAACATCATACTTCTCTGCAAGTGGACTACAGCTTACACCTACTACACTACCATAATAGAGAATATCAGTCTCCTGTAATTTATTCACTTATGGATGTAAGAACTGGATGAAGAGATATGCCATAGAAGAAACTGATTTTTAGTATCTTTGCTCCCAAACAATCTATAATTGAGGTCTGTCTTCACCCATTATAATCTGCTTCGTGGAGTCAATGAAATTGGAGGCAAATAAGTCTTTTTTGTTTTTAAATGTAGTAAAGACCACTAAGGCTTAACCCAGCTAAATGAAGGAACTGTTCATAACTTTTATTGGTCCCAAGGGAGATCAAGAGTGACAGTTCTCAGACCGTATTCATAAAGGCTATTCAGGAGCCCCCTGTGGCATGTATGTTGTGTTTACTCCAGGTCAACAGCATCAACCTCATATACAAATGTTTATCCCCTTTCACTCGGTGTTTTCTACATTTACTTAAATATTTTATTTTTATTTATTTATTTGTTTGGCTGCACAGGGTCTTAGTTTTGGCAGACGGAATCTTCAGTCTTTGTTGTGGCATGCCAGCTCTTAGTTGTGGCTGCTGCTGCTGCTAAGTTGCGTCAGTCATATCCGACTCTGTGTGACCCCATAGACGGCAGCCCACCAGGCTCCTCTGTCCTGGGATCCTCCAGGCAAGAACACTGGAGTGGGTCGCCATTTCCTTCTCCTTAGTTGTGGCATGTGGGATCTATTTTTCTGACCAGGGATTGAACCCAAACCCCCTGCATTGGAAGCTTGGAGTCTTAGCCATTGACGACCAGGGAAGTCCCTCACTTTTAGATATATATAATAATCCTCCAAACTTGGCAAAACTTTAAATCCAACAATATTCTTTACAGAATTATATATACTTTTAAAAAGTAGAAAGTAAGCTAAATACCCAAATATAAAGACACTGATAGACTCATATTTATGGTATAAAAGCATGGTGGAATATTACAAACCCATCAAAGTTGTTAATAAAGATTATCTCATGGAAATATACATGAGTATTAGGTTAAAATACTAATAAAATTTATCTTATAGAAGAGTCATGTTAATATGTAGACAAAAAATAAATGAAACCCTATGCTAAAAAATGTGTTGCATAATTTTAATGAGTCCATGCATGGCTTTTTAAATCATCTAGTTTTTAATATTTACTGAATTTTGTTTAATGAATATGTATTAATTCAGTAAGAAAAACTATAAATTGTTTTAAAAGGAAAAGTTTTAAGAATATATCTGTAATTCAACAAATTAACACTTAAAAACCATATTAACGATATTGGTCAAATTTGAAAACAGTTCTATGTATGCAATACATTAAAAAGAATACTTATTAGTAAATTTAAATACAATTTCATTAGGTTAATAAACAAACATGATAAATTTCAAATGGGCTAGAGGAAACATTTTAAAACATGTCTCAGAATGTGTTTCTTAATGTAAATGCATTTGTAACCAATAACCCATGTTTCATGTTCTAAAAATCCATGATGTATATATTTGTACTATAAATAGAAAGCACTTTAAAAGAATTGAACACGGATTTAGATAATCAAAAGTGCATGTAAGGCACTTTTGTCTAGTGATGTGACTTTGAACAAGTTCTTTCCTCTCTGCCAAATCAAAATCAGCAAAATCAAGGCATTACACAAGATATTAGCTAAGTTTCCATCTAGTGCCAAAATGCTGGTTTTTCCAAGGGCTGTCAGGCAGCAAATGGAAATGGGGGAGTAAATGGGGTCTTAGGGTTATGTCCATGAAAAAATATAGTTTCCCAGCAGGTTGAAATATTCAAAAGAGTAGGATTTAAAGCAGAGAAAACTTAGAGGGATGGGGTAGTGGAGGAAGTAGATAGGAGGGAGAAAGCAACGCATCAAAGAGAAGGGAAGCAGTAGTAAAATATTTCTCAGGGACATTCCAGGGTGAGAAAGTGGGAAGTATGTATATGAGATTTAAGTCTATGTGACAAACTAAAGTAACGTGAAGTCTTGTGCTTGCTCTGACACTGTGGCAGCTCAGAAAACAGCATCTCACCTTCTCTTAACCGCATCAGATCTGGAGGCTAATTTCATGCCATTATCCATAGAACAAAAGCTAAATAGGGACGCTAAATTATCAATAGGTACAGGATTAATGAAAAGCCATTCATTACAGATAAGATATAATATTTGAACCATATTAGAATCATAACTTCAAGAGCACATCTCCCCTGGATGAACCAAAGGAACTTCAACTTGAGTGTTACCAAACTAGAATCTATCTTCATGCCCCACATTTGCATTAAGAACAGGTATCTCCTCATGCCTGGGCACTAAAGCCACATGTCTGGGTATCATTCTAGGTACTATTTCTAAGTTATACCTAAGTCTCATCTAATAACTTAGTCCCTGTTTAAGAAACATTCAGTATCCTAATGGTGAGGAGTACGTCAAGGTTGTATATTGTCACCCTGCTTATTATCATGAGAAACGCTGGGCTGGAGGAAGTACAAGCTGGAATGAAGATTGCTGGGATAAATATCAATAACTTCAGATATGCAGATGACACCACTCTTATGGCAGAAAGTGAAGAAGAACTAAAAAGCCTCTTGATGAAAGTGAAAGAGGAGAGTGAATAAGTTGGCTTAAAGCTCAACATTCAGAAAACTAAGATCATGGCAATCTGGTCCCATCACTTCATGGCAAATAGATGGGGAAACAGTGGAAACAGTGTCAGACTTTATTTTGGGGGGCTCCAAAATCACTGCAATGGTGATTGCAACCATAAAATTAAAAGACGCTTACTCCTTGAAAGGAAAGTTATGACCAACCTAGACAGCATACTAAAAAGCAGAGACATTACTTTGTCAACAAAGTTCCATCTAGTCAAGGCTATGGTTTTTCCAGTGGTCATGTATGGATGTCAGAGTTGGACTGTCAAGAAAGCTGAACACAGAAGAATTGATGCTTTTGAACTGTGGTGTTGGAGAAGACTCTTGAGAGTCCCTTGGACTACAAGAAGATCCAACCAGTCCATCCTAAAGGGGATCAGTCCTGGGTGTTCATTGGAAGGACTGATGTTGAAGCTGAAACTCCAATACTTTGGCCACCTGATGCGAAGAGCTAACTCATTTGAAAAGACCCTGCTGCTGGGAAAGATTGAGAGCAGGAGGAGAAGGGGATGACAAAGGATGAGATGGCTGGATGGCATTATCAACACAATGGACATGAGTTTGGGTAAACTCTGGGAGTTGGTGATGGATAGGGAGGACTGGCGTGCTGCCGTTCATGGGGTCACAAAGAGTCGGACATGACTGAGCAAATGTACTGAACTGAACTGAAATAAAATAAGCTGAATACTCATCAACTTGCCACTTGAGATTCTTCAGGATCTTGGTCAACCTAAAGTCCGTTCCCGTATCCCATTCCATCTTATCATGACCCTTATGAGACAGATGTACTGGAAAGCTCATAGCTTTTGAAAATTCTTAAGATTTCTCCTTTGGGGACTTTGTTCACCTCTTTTCCTGAATCCTGAGCCTATTATATCTGTCTTCTATTTTGCAAACTTCGTGTGGCTCTAAATTTCCATGTCCAGGGTCCCTCAGTTGAGGGATTTCACAGACCCATCATATATCATGCCAATGATATAGTCTGCCCTATATTTGTACTGTTTGGGGGTTTTATCTTCTTTCTTACTAGAATCTTCTTCATTGGCTTCTAAGTTTCTTAAGGTAATAGTGTATCTGATTCAAGCTTGTAAATCCATACCATCCCACATGGTGTACAGTTTTTCAAAAAAAATACACATTTGTTGAATGAAATAGTATGATTTTAAGAACAGAGACTACCATAGTAATCTTTAGTTCTTGGCCCTTTAGAACAATTGCTGTAACATGAGGTTTGTTTTAGACAACTAAAACTGGATATATTCACACACTGTAATTGCAAATATGGCATTAATGAGCAAACACTTGAGATCCATTACATATTAAGAACCATAAAATGATCAAAGTTCATAACCCTTCTTTTTTTTTTTTTATAATCCTTCTGAATTTACAATTTAACTAGACATTCATCTATCTGGACCATGTTGGCTCCTCTGAAAAGAAGAGGTTCCTACCAGTTGGAATTGAGTATGTGCAAATAATTCATTCCATAGAATTCACTAAATAAAACTGTATGATCTGTCCTGAGCCAAGAAAGGGAGTAAAAAGCATAAAAAACAATTTTACTTCGGGTGCTTAACACTAAAGCTGGGTACAAATGGCATGCATGTAACAAAGTAAAGGGCAGCACAGTGTAGCATGACTCCCATGTAGGCAGAAAGACGATGAACTCTGTAGCCTGTTTGGAAGCGGTAGACATCATTCTCATTAGGGACCCCTGTGTCTTCAAGCGGCTTCAGGTGTGAAGCTGCTGATGAATTCAGCAGACATACCAATCTCTGCATTTCCAAGACTCAGTGACTGTTTTCTTAATAATACCACAGGAGGTTCAAATTTTTCAAGAATTGGGATTCCTGCACAATTCAAAGAGGACTCCTGGAAAACAACTTTCTGTGAAATAAGAAATCATAAAATGTCCATGACTCTTCCCTTTTTATGTCAATATTTGAATAACTAGATAGGATCCAATAGTTGAATCTTATGTGTGTGTGTATATATATATATATATATGTGTGTATTTTACATATATATACTTATAATCTTATATGAATATACATGCATTTTCACATATAAAGTTATATATTACATATTATTTTGAAATATGTACATTTATAAAGGCTGATTATGAATAAATCACAGAACTTGGTGAAACTGAAGTGTGTAAAACAAATGTCTGCATCATGTGACTTTTTTTGACTATATGTATTTTCAAATTATTTATTTGTTTATTTTATCTAATGTATCTACTGCATATCCTAGACATTGCTGAACACAATAAACAAAACCAATACACTCATGGAGGTTACATTCCATTAGGGAAAGAACCACAACCAAAAATAGATTTTGGTAGGTACTATGATGAGGTAGAAAATATGATAATACAACAAAGAAATCCTAGGAAGCTACTTAGCATTACCTGCTCAGGAAAGGGCTCATTGAGGAGACAGCATTAAGACTAAGATTTAGATCTGACTGACAAAGAAACACCCATGATAAGTCAAGATAGACAAGGGTAGGAGGCAGCATTCCAGGCCTGGGACAGCTATCACCAAAATCTAGAGACAGAAAATGTGTTGGTGTGTCCCAGGATCAAGAAGGCCAATGTGAGGGGCAGAAGAAGTAAGATGGAGAGTGACAGAAGACAAGGTCAGCCAAGTTAAGTAGCTGGGATTTTAGTTGCATTTTAATGCATTATTGCTGACACCGTCGTCTGGGAATCAAGATTTGGGTGGGTTTTGATCAATGCCCTGCCATTAACTTACTGTATGACTCTGAAAAACGTATATGCTTTCTCTTGGCCTCAGAGCGACCTCAACTGTGAAACAAAGAAAATGAACAAGAAAGTAGATGATCTATGAATTCCCTTTGAGTGCTAACATTCTATGATTCTAATCTTTGCCCTCAAAATGAAGTTGAACACTCCCTTTTCTTAAAAGTACTGAGGCCCTTCCATGAACTAGGGAAGCATAGCTCAGGGTATGCTTGGTCATTTTCCCTGAATTGTAAAACTGCCAAGACTTAAGACAGGATGAGGAGCCAAAGATTGCATTTACCCTGTGTTGTTGACATTTCTTACAAGACACGTTTGCTGTGAGTTTTTATATATTTTGCTCCCATCTTCATTACTTTCCCAGTTTCTTTGGAGTGCCACGCAAAGATACCCTCTGTTCTCTACTTTCACCTCAACGATTTTAAAGACAGAAATGACTATGGAGGTCCTTAATGCTAATGCTAATGCTAAGTCGCTTCAGTCGTGTCCAACTCTGTGTGACCCTATAGGCGGCAGCCACCAGGCTCTGCCGTCCCTGGGATTCTTCAGGCAAGAATACTGGAGTGGGTTGCCATTTCCTTCTCCAATGCATGAAAGAGAAAAGTGAAAGTGAAGTCGCTCAGTCGTGTCCAACTCTTAGCGACCCCATGGACTGCAGCCTACCAGGCTCCTCTGTCCATGGATTTTCCAGGCAAGAGTACTGGAGTGGGGTGCCATCGCCTTCTCTGAGGTCCTTAATACCTTCCCAATATCTGCAGTCACACTGGTTTCCCAAACTCTCCTTCGGGAATAAGATCAAATGTGCAAAGATTGAACTCACTTCTCTCTGCAGAAAGGTGCTTGAAAATATGACACTAATATAAGCGTCCTCACTTTGTAGAAATTCCCAATCAGAAACATAATCCGGCTAGTGATTCCCAGAACATGAAATTCACTGTGACCAAAGATTACTTGGCTCTCACCATAAATAATTTAGAAAGACTACTAAACAAACACTTCAATAGCTTCATAGAGTTGCTGCATAAACAAGGAATATGTGCACAAGATAAACCTTTTAAAGGAACAGCTAAGAGATTTGGACTTTTAAAGAATATTTACCTTGGAACTGAGATAAAGCCTAAGACTGAGTTTAAAGAGACAGCACACAGAACACAAGTCCTCTTCTATGGATCAAGAAGAGAATAAATCCTGTTTCTGATTTGTGGTATTTTAAGTTTCAGGGCTGCATTGATACTGTGACCTCTTATTCCGAGTCACGCATGCTTTAGCTGGAAAAAGCAAACCATTTTAAAACAATATAGATATGTTTGCTATGTTGTATAATTTTTATCATGCTTTAGTGACCAAAATTCATCAGTTGGAAAACAGCTCTAGTTTATTAAGGAAAATAATATCTGACACAAAGAAATTTTATTTGTAAGAAAAATAAATACATTCTATAAACTACATACATTTCATCTAAACTAAACAAACATTCTAGAAAAAAATGTTGTTTAGTTTTTAAGTTGCTAACAGTATGAGTCATTTGAAAGGTATTTTATTATGTACAACTAAGAATTCATTGGACGACTGGATTTAACACTTCCTCCTTAGTAATTAGCCATGTAAGCTTGGACAAGTTATTCAACTTCTTTGAGTATCACCTGTATCTGCCAGACAAGGCTGTTGGATTAAATGTTCTCAAATTGTAATTCAATGCTGAAATGCTAGAAATGTATCTTTAGCACCACATATTGCATTTTCAAGCAGCATATGATAAGCATTTAATCAGTTCATCAACAATGTAGTGAAAAATTGAAACAGTGAGACACGTTTTGCTAATCACCAAAAGGCATTACTGATTTTGGTAATACACTATCCTGGTAGAGTCCTGGAGCTGTTATCGCAAAACTTTGGTTTTGTCTCCTACTGGCCATAAAGTTACTTTGGTAAGGTCATACAGGCTCACTGGACCACTATTTCCTCTTGTGTGAAATAGGCAAACAGTGCTTTCTTCTCACAACTGTTTCAAAACCTTAAGAAAACAGAAACTAGAATCAAATCATTGCATTTTAAAATCTGGCTCCACCAGTTATGAATTGGGTGATTTGGGGCAGTTTGCTTAACTTCCAAGGGCCTCAATCTTTCAATCTGTAAAATGGAGAGGAAAACAGCATCAGCTAATTGAAAGAATTGTTGTAAGGATGAAAGTAAAGCCCCATAGGTTTAGCAGTTAGAATAGTACTTAGCATTTAGCAGATGTTAGTGTTCATTCACATAATTATGACTAATACAATTATTATTTCTAGAAATAGTAGTAGTAGCAGTTTCAACAGGAAAGGCGTGTGAAAATTCAGGTACTAAGCAGAAACCAAGTTTCTTTAAGGGCAAATAACATAAACTAATCCTGTAGGATAGGGCTATAATATGATTGAAGGCCTGAGGATGCAGGATGGCTAGGACTGGGCTTCAGTGAAGGGAAAGAAGGCCAACAGAAAGTCATTATAACTGGAGAGGACAGAATAATCAAAAAGATGGAAGAGAAAGACCCAGGTGCAATTTCCAGGTAAGGCAGCAAAGTAAACACAGGCAGGTACTCTTGCTCCTTCCTGAAGCACTAAGAAAATGACATGAAGGAAGTATGTTTAAGTCATAAACCATATTGAAAAAAAATAGGGGAAGAGAAAAGTAAAAAAGTGAAAGTGAAGTTGCGTCCAACTCTTTGCGACCCCACGGACAGTAGCCTGTACCAGGCTCCTCCGTCCATGGGATTTTCTAGGCAAGAGTACTGGAGTGGGTTGCCATTTCCTTATCCAGGGAATCTTCCTGACCCAGGGATCGAACCTAGGCCTCCCGCATTGTAGACAGATGATGGCATTACCTTACTGCAGCTAGAGAGACTATCTCATTTTTTCATGCTGGGTGCTCAGATCCACAGTACCACCTTATTCCTAGTCTTCTATCCCTGCTGGATTTGTAGAACACTGAAAATCAAACTGGTAACCTGTGGGGAAAAGACTGGAACATTGTCTCTGCAATCTGACTAGCCCAGGAAGGAAGATACCAAGGTACTGGCATTAAGAATTTTCACCAGGCAGCCTGTCCAGATCACCTCTCTAACTTGAAGACTCTGGTTGACAAAATTCCACCAAAGCGCTCGGAAGTTCACACCAGCTTTCAAGAGAATCACTCTGAAATACAAATAGACCATTCAGAAAAGATGCTAACATGAAAGATAAGGACCTGAATGTAAGTGAAAAAGAAAAGTAACTTGGGGATAATAAAACATGCAAGAAAAACTTCAACAGAAACCATATTTGTATATTATACTTATAAAGCAGGATTGAATGCACTTTATAAAAACAAATATTCTGACAATATTAAAGGGGTCTTGGAAGTAAATATCATAACAGGAAGGAAAAATTCAGTAGATTTGTAAGATTACAGTAGGGAAATTTCTCCAAAAGCAGGACAAAATGTCTAGGAGATGGAAAATAGGAGAAAAGACTATAACAGTTTAAAATCAGCCCAGAATTTTTGATATCCAAACAATAGAAGCTCCAGAAAGAATACACTGATTAAAAGGAAGTCATCAGTGAAAACCTATATCAAAAGTATTCAGAGCTAAACAATATGAATTGCCAAATGCCTGGCACAGTGACTGCAAGACTCATACAAATATATATCATCTTGAAATTCAAAGACCATACACATTTCCAGAGAGAGTAATGAATAGTTCTATACAAAAGAGGAGGAATCAAAAATAGCTTTGGACTTTGCACTAACAGAGTTGGAAGGCAGACAACAATAAACCAGAGCCTGAAAATTCTGAGGGAAAATGATCTACAGTCTAAAATTCTGCATCCAACCAAACTTTCAATCAAGGGTGACAGTAGAATAATAACATTTAAGGCATGCCATGCTCTTTACAGAATGTAAGTCCCCATTATCTCTCTCTTTTTTTTTTTTTTTGGTAAAGCTACTGGATAATGTGGTCCAGTTTAAAAAAAAAAAAAGTGATCAAAATAGAAGATGTGACTATAGAAAGAGGGAATCTGACTCTGGAAATAGGAAGAAAGTCTCCAAGATAATGAAAGATGTACACCAAGAGGAGAAGACAAACAAATCCACTAGAAGCAGACTCCTTGGATTTGGTTGATATTTTTTTTCTTACTAGAATATAAAAATTTAAAGCATACCTAAAGATTTTGGCAATGGGTAGAGGATTTGGGCCGAATCAGTGGTAAGTATATAGGAAACTGAACAAAGAAAAAAGTCAAGAAAAGTATTCACTAAACAGAAAAGGAAAACTGTGCAGAAAAGTAGAAGATATTATGATTTAGTATATGATTTAGGATTTACCTAGTCATAATACAGGAAACACTAAATATTCACATAACCAAAATTATGAGAAGTAAATTGGAAGAGGGGGAGAAACAGGAAATATGTGTGTATGTGTGTGTGAAGTCAATAATTAATGCCTAAACGGAAACATCTGTATGTAGCACTATATTTAGCAATGCTTCCCAATCCTGTTCAAGACAGCACTCACACACACACACACACGCACAGAGTACACAGGAACAAATGGAAAAGACAATTGATACTGAAGGCAATGAGACAGGAATCAGGCCACCCCAGGTTCTACCTGACCTCCCTGAGGGCAGGAAGTATCAATATCTCCCAACACCTGTAATGTATTTGCTGCTTACTGCTTGAGAGGCACTGATTTAAAGATAGGGAGGTAAATAACCAAAAGAACAAGCTAAATGTATTGAAAGTGTTTTTTCTCTGGGGGAAGGAGATGGGAAGGAAGGGTGAAGCAGTGAGAGACAGGCAGGGGGCAGAGACCTACCATAGTTCATAATAAACTTTGTAGAACTAATTGAATCTTTTTAAATTTTTAATTGGAGGATAATTGATTCACAATTAAATCAATTTTAATTGACTTACAAATAAGTGTTGGTTTCTGCCATACAATGTGAATTAGTCATACACACATATATATGTACATACATGTATATATGTTTTATATATATATATATATGTATCCCCTCCACAGAGTATCCCTCCCACCTACCCACCCAGCACACCTCTCTAGGTTATCACAGGGCACCGAGCTGGGCTCCCTGTGTTATACAACAGCTCCCCACTATCTATTTTACACGTGATAGGTACAATGTAGCTAGGTACATATGTCAACCATGTAGGCATATTACTCTGAAGCTAAAATAAAGTAAATAAAAACCCAAACTACACTATGAAACTGATACCTGAACTAAATATGATACTAACACTTCTCAAGCACTTTTTACATGCCAGATATACAATAATTTCCCTGTTTGGTTGCCTTACGACAATCAAGTGGCAAGTAACAAATCATGCTATTATACATAGTTCAAATGTGAAGAAGCCTAAGGTAAGATAAATTAAGCACATTTCCCATCTTCCTATAACTAATAAGTGATAAGACTGAAATCCATGGCCTCGGCCATGATTCAGAGTCCAAGCTCTTGCCCACTTGCTATGCCCTGTCCTTCAGGTGAGGTCAGTGTTGGTGGCATCACATCCTGAAGGGTCTTGTCTATCAGTCTAGGTGAAGACCTTTTAGGCACTCTGGGAAATGGGATCTTTCAAAAATGTTCACATGTCAGGAACACAGGCCATATCAACCTGCTCAAATCTAAAAACCAGAATTTTAAAGACCCCCCTCCTCCCCTCCTGCAGACACTTCCCCCAGGGAGAGCCTCATTGCTGCCCCATGCTGTATGAAAAGGATGTGGTGCCATCCCTTCCCTCCACTCAAGCAAGCTTCCTACCCTTTGGGAGGTTGTTGCTGCTTTTCTACAGGGCTGCACGACTCCGATGATTTAACCTGAAGGCTGAAATGCAGGAGCAAACCTCACTGAAGGTATAATATGGCTTATGACATCAACATTTAATTATTTTAATAAGGTTACAATTGGTTAATATTTTCTAATATGAGGCTCTGGATTCTCATAAGCTTTTTTTTTTTTTTTTTTTTTTAGGTCTATGCAAAGCAGCATGCTCCAATCCAAAATTTAGAAAAGAAAAAGAAAATCAAACTTCTAAAAGATTGATGAACACTTAAATTCATATTAAAAAAAAAAGTGACCCCTTGTTTTATCAACCAATACCATTTGGAGGCTTCCAGGCATTTAAAACATTTTAAAGTTATTCTGAATATTTACATCCAGAAAAGCTTCAACACACACACACACATGCACACACACAAAGAAAGAGAGAGAGACACAGAGAGAATGCGAAAGAAGAGAAGAAGTTTTGAAAGAACAGTAGCAAAGAGCTGTGTTGATTTTTAATCAAGTATTTCATCACAGGGACCTATTAGATGATTTACATTAAATAGATCAACAGCATTTGATAACTATACATACTTATTTCTTCTTACTGTTCTCTGTCCCTCTCCTGCTGGCAAACCAGACATGCAGACTTCGACACCACAGAGCTCCTTCCCAAGATCTCCCAGGTTCCCCACACTAATCTCACCCATCCACATATATACACACACAGGCTCACACACAGCCCTGATGGTATCAGGATATCACCACTGTCCAAGACCTAGATTCCCTCTCAGAACCACACCTCATTCCAGAGCCAGGGATTAGGCTGGTTCAGTTTCACAGTGTGTGGCTGGATTTGGAACCGGCCACCTCCCGCCTCAAACAGCTCCCTAGCTGCCTTCCCTCCCCGATTCCTCCACACTCTCCACCACCCATGAGGTGCAGAATTCTTCCTCAGCTTTTACAGCAAAGATGCCCTGTCCTCTAAAAAAGAGTCTGTTATAGAAGGGAAAGTTACAACTGCCTTTTCTTAACAGTAAAGACAATCATTTGGCTTCCTTTTCTTAAATAAAAACATTTTATCACTTAAATATATCAGTCCCTTCACTTTAATTTGCTTCATAGGACACAATTGCCCCCTTCCCAGGACACAGAAAATGTTATTCACAACACTGACTCCCTTGTAAATGTATTAACTAATATATTTGTCTCTTCATCAGAAAATGTTTCATGTGTACCTACTGAATTCAGTAGTGTTTGGAAGAGTCAAGAAATGAAGCATTACCCTTACTGGGATCAATGCTCGATCCTGGAAGACCTGATGCTATGAATGCTCCTGGAGAAGAGGGGCACTGAATCCAGACTTGTAGGAGGAACCAAGGGTAGGCGGTGGAGAACAGGACCAGTGTGTGTGTGTATGGAGGGCTTCCACTTGTCAAGGAAGAAGAATTTTCCAAGCAGAGAGACTTGCATGTGCAAAGGACCAGAGCCATGGACAATATTCAGGAAATAAAAGATTATTCTTTTGAAGCACAGAAGAAAAAGGGGGTGAGTTGGAGTTTGGTGAGACATGAAGTTGGAGACATGGACAAGATCAATCATGTAAAGCCTTGTAAGCTCACTTGGGTAGTGATAATCCATTGGAGAGTTTTTCAAAGGGCAGTAACATGATCAGATTTGCATTTTTAGAATTGTACTCATTCTTGGCATGAGTCGGGTGCTTGGGAGATCTGTACTCTAAAAAGAAAAGGAGCCTTGATTATACCAATTTTATTAGTATTTAACTTGAGTTGGAGGGGCTTCTCAGGTGGCTCAGTAGGTAAAGAATCTTCCTGCCAATCTGTGGGGTCAAGAAGATCCCCTGAAGAAAAATGGCAACCCACTCTAGTAGTCTTGCCTAGAAAATTCCACAGACAGAGGAGCCTGGTGGGCTACAAACAGTTGGACACAACTGAGTATTCCACAGCACAGCAACTTGAGTTGGATAATAGCTGTGTAATACCTGGAGGTTACTAAATACTTCCAAATGTATTTTCACACTTCAGTATCATTACTGTCTACAAGGCCACTGGGATTATCTTCATTTTTATGAAAGAAGAAATTGAGACACAAAAAAATAAAGTGGAGTCCTGGGGCTGGCACTGAGTTCATTCTAGCATTACTTTGTTACAGGCAGAGGAAAGGTCCAGGACTGAGGGGAGGGCCTTGTGCTCACACCAACAACCTGGAACAGACAATATAAACAGAACGGCTGGCTGCTGTTGACTGAAACCTGTGACTTGGGCTTCCCTGGTAGCTTAGTTGGTAAAGAATCCACCTGCAAAGAAGGAAACTGCACTTCAATTTCTGGGATGGGAAGATCCACTAGAGAAGGGATAGGCTATCCACTCCAGTATTCTTGGGCTTCCCTTGTGGATCAACTGGTAAAGAATCCACTCGCAATGCAGGATACCTGGGTTTGATCCTGGGGTTGGAAAGATCCCCTGGAGAAGGAAATGGCTACCCACTCCAGTATTATGGCCTGGAGAATTCCATGGACTCTATAGTCCATGAGTTGGATAACAGCTCTGTAACACCTAGAGGTTACTAAATACTTCCAAATGTATTTTCACACTTTATTATCATTACTCTTTACAAGGCCACTGGGGTTATCTTCATTTTGTGAAAGAAGAAACAGACTCAAAAAAATAAAGTGGAGTCCTGGGGCTGGCACTGAGTTCATTCCAGCATTACTTTATTACAGGCAGAAGGAAGGTCCAGGACTGAGGGGAGGTCCTTGTGCTCACATCAACAACCCGGAACAGACAATATAAACAGAAAGGCTGGCTGCCACTGACTGAACTCTATGACCTATAATATAATTTAGTAAAGGCTTCCCAGGTGGCTCGGTGGTAAAGAATCCACCTGTCAGTGCAGGAGACACAGAAGAGGCAGGCTCAGTTCTCAGTTGGGGAAGATCCCCTGGATAAGGAAATGGCAACCCACTTCAGTATTCTTGACTGGGAAAATCAATGCACAGAGGAGGCTAGGGGGCTGCGGTCCACAGGGTTGCAGAGAGTCAGACACGATTGAGCACACATGCATGCAAAATTTAGTGAAAAAATGCAAAAACATGAATCTGGAAACTGGAAGACTTTAAAGGCAACAGTGAAGTTCATATGCAATGGTCAGTGTGGAAATTCCATGGAAAATTCTAGGGGTTCCTTTAGCTAAATTTCTTTCTATTTGCAAAGACTGATCACTGACAAAATTGTTTTAAAAAAAAACTTAAGTAAAATTTGGCAGAGAAGTGCTTGTATTCTGGTGCTGTTTGTATATATATTCCTGACTAAACATAGACTATCTCTGAAAAATGGTATGAGAAATGTATTTGTGACTGCCTTTGGGGAGAATTAGAGACTGGAAGGAGATTAATTTTCACTGTATAACCATTGCTGCTGCTTTAATTTTTGTACTGTGCATGAGTCACACATTAAAAATATGGTTTAATTATGAAAGATATGATATTTTGAAGAAAACAATAATTCTATGCTTACTCAGAGTATTTTATAATAAAAACCCAGAACAGACAGGCAGAAGATATCAGACCATTTTTTCTGCAGTATCTGACATACTCAGGAACTAACTTTCTAACGCAGAGCCATGGTCTTTGGGATTATATAACTCCTCGGGAAATAACATTTGTTCTGACTTAGAATAGCCGTTTTTTGTCTCAAAGCCCCAGGGCTGTGCCGAGGCCCTGTAGTCCATGAGCTTCAGGCACTTCAGCTATTGTTTAGCCCCTAAGAAAGCGCACCCCTGCCTGGCCACTGTGCAAAAACACATGATGTCAACAAATCAGCATTTGATGCTGAAGCTCCACTGACTGAGTATGTGGAAGGGGAAGGGTGGAAAGGTAGGAGGAACCATTCTAAAAGCCCGTGCTCTAAAAACTATTTTTTGTGGTGTTAATAGCTGTTTCACAAGGAAAAGGAAATCTAGGTCAAATACTTTAGGAAATATCATTTTCTCCTCTTCCTCTTCTAATATGGGTGGGGGCACAGTGCACATTAGTGCATCAGAGTTTGGGGGATTTATTGCACATACCCTTGACCAGAGAAATCTTTTTTTCAGGGCAGGGCTTTTAACATTTTTCAGGACACGATTCTTATGTGGAACACTGCTAAGGAAATGTTACAGTAGGCTATTAGGTAGATTTTTACAGCAACAGCCCCCTATTTGCCATACTCTTGATAGCCACACCTGTGGCATTCTTTCTCTACATTGGTTCTGATTTTGGCCACGAGATCAGCCTTGGCCAGCAGGACAGCAGCAAAGAGAACAAGCAGAGGCTGGATAAGGGCCCCCACACTGGAGACTTCCCCTTCTGGATCTCTGCCCTGAGATCCTCATGCTGCAAAGAAGTCTGGGTGAAAGATCAAGCAAAGACCAAGAGGCTCAGCCCAGTGAGCTGCAAAGGTGAGCCCAGACTCCAGCCAATTGGCCAGTTGAGCATCATTGTACAAGTGAGCCCACGTGAGAGTAGCAGAACTGCTTGAGCAGACACAGAATTGTGACATACAATGAATCATCTTTTTAGGTCACTTGATTTGGGGGCAGTGTGCTGCATAATAACATGTAACTGATACAGACATTTAAATGTCAAAGTAAAAAGCAACTGGCAAGGATAAGGCCAAGGATAGGCAGAACTAAAGAGCCTCTTGATGAGGGTGAGAGAGGAGATTGGAAAAAGCTGGCTTCAAAGTCACCATTCAAAAAACTAAGATCATGGCATCTGGTCCCACCCCTTCATGGCAAACAGAAGGGGAAAAACAGTGACAGCAACAGCAGATTTTGTTTTCTTGTGTTCCAAAATCACTGCGGACAGTGACTGCAGCCATGAAATTAAAAGACCCTTGCTAGACAGCATATTAAAAAGCAGAGACATTACTTTGCCAACAAAGGTCCATATAGTTAAAGCTATGGTCTTTCTAGTAGTCATACAGAGATATGGGAGTTGGATCATAAAGAAGGTTGAGCACCAAAGAATTGATGCTTTTGAATTGTGGAGTTGGAGAAGACTCTTGAGAGTCCCTTGGACAGCAAGGAGATCAAACTTGTCAATCTTAAAGAAAATCAACCCTCAATATTTATTGGAAGGACTGATGCTGAAGCTGAACCTCTAGTACCTTGGCCACCTGATGCCAAGAGCTGACTCATTGGAAAAAGACCCTGACACTGGAAAAGATTGAAGGCCAAGCAGAAGGGAGCGGGAGAGGGTGACATGCTTAGATGGTTAGATAGAACCACTGACTCAATGGACATGAGTTTGAGCAAACTCCGGGAGATAGTGAAGGACAGGGAAGCCTGCTGTGCTTCAGTCCATGGGGTCACAAAGAGTGGGAAACGACTTAGCTACTGAACAAGGATAAGGACCCTTGACCTCTATTTTGAGCTCTGTTGTCTCAGTTTCCTCACATGTAGAAAAAAAGGAAGCTAGAATAGAAACTGTCTAATGGGCCTTCTCACTCTAATGTTGTTTTTACAGCAAAAGAAATGTGTTCCACATATATGTATTATTATTTTGGCATCCATTTGACCCCAGACTGCAGGGCTTGAGCTTAACATATATCTTGCAGGTGAAAAAAGAGAGCTCCACTTGAGAATTTGTAAATCTGGCTCCCAGTCCCCTAGGCTGACTTAGCCCAGATGTTAGAATAGAAATATCTGAGTCTGGACTGGGATTCTTTGCAAAATGAAAGGTGAGGTGATGGAACACGGGTCACAGACTCTTTGCCTCCTCGCTTTCCTAGGCTCTACGGGTCTGTCAGCAGCCGCATGACCCTGAGCTTTCTGAGAGACTGGGTTTGTGTTTACAGCACACAGGACAGAAGAGCAACAAAAACCGCCCCAATTCCCAGCCAGCCTTTCTCACTGTGCAGGAGGAATAGGAGTGTGGGATCACACTGTTTATTTGTGGTTCTTTTAAGTGATGTCCAGAGACCCACATTTCATGCTTGTTTGAAAGTGTATACGTAACTGGGGAAGCTGTTAAACAGCAGTCTGCCTTCACTCCCGTTGTTTACTTATTTAGTTATATGTCAGCATGCAGTTCATTGAGTCATAACTCTTTACTTTGCCTAAGATGACCAGCATTTGAGGATGTCAGAGGAAATCTGCATCTCATGTTTATAAAGATTTCCCAGGACATCATATTTGGCTACTTATACTTCGGTTATCAAAGGCTTTTTGTTTGTTTGTTCAAAAAAACTTTCTTTGATTACTATTGTGACATCCACAAAAGGAGGGAGAAAAGAAAAAAAAAATCCATTACAGAGGAAGAAAAAAAAGTACAAGTCATCCCAAAATAAACTGAAACAAATTCCTTGAAAGTGCTGAAAACAACATCAAGACATGAAGATTCTAAATAGTGGGAGAAAAGCAGTAACTCATAATTATTGATCTTAACAGCAAAGGTCTAACCTAAAGCAGAAAAGTTTAGCTTAATTATGAGTGAAAAATCAAATAAGTTCAAACACAAAACACATTTTTGCTATTTTGCATTGTGTACATTGGCAGTAGAAGAGATGGTTCTTAAGGGGAAAGACAACTCTAAATCAAGCGAAAACAAACCAGAAAGCTAGATGAAGATAACACCTCAAAGAAATGCTGCCTTCCTCACTTTTGTAAGAGAACTGACAACAGTAATCTACCAGCAACATTTTCTGCCTTGCAAAAGTTTTCCAAGAGAGCAGGCAGTGCAGTCGGTCAAACTCCTATTGCAATACCCAGGAGGCAGACACTCAAAGATGATACATCTTCATTAGACCTCCTGGAGGTTTTCTGTGCAATGCACTGAAAGCAAAAGCAGGATGGCCTTCCATCCCTTTTGCAGGAGAAAGCAGCTGGCTGAAAACCTGTCTTCTGGACTACCTCTCCTGTTTTGCTATGGGTTCTGTGATTGGCAAGAAGAAGTTTAGGCGGTGAATACAAGAGAAGCTGAGCGGTAGGGAATGATCCCTCTTTGGGTCTGGAAGAACCAACCCAGAACTGCCTCTTTCTTGCTCCCAGAAAAATGCCAATGAAGATAGCCCTGAAGAATCTGAAAAGGTGTGGCCATTTCTTCCTTGGCCACCTTCTCACGCTCACTTTTATAACCATGACTAGCAATCAGTCTTAAGAGATAAAAGTTTATTTGGAAACTCAGTCAGCATGTTAACTGTGGTTTAAAGTGAATGGCTCCCTCTTCTCTCATTTTAGCCAGAGATTTACACCCCTTCCAAGCCGGTCCTGGTCTTATTTATGTATAACTGCACTAGAGAGTGGCTTGAGGTTGCCTCTTACAATAACAAGCTCTATTTATGCCTCGTGGGGCTGGGCCCAGGCAGTTAAAGCAACTTTGATCGAAACAGGCACCAGGAAAGCAGGAGCAGATTTCATGGAGAGGTTTTTTACCGAGACTACCCCTCCTTTAAACAAGACAGCTTGAGCATTCTGATCCTTTGGATCTCAGATCTACATGTGGTCCAAGGGGACCTCCACAGACACTGCATTGCTTCAGGCGTGAAGTTACTTGAAATGTGTGCTCAGCCTTAATACAAAGCATCTACTGTTGGTGACACAAGAAACAGACAGAAATTCTGTTCTCCTGCTGCTGCTTATCCTGATGGAAACAGACATAAAATACACTGAGGTGTCATTTTTTTTTTTCCCGAAGAAATACCTCTTCCAATTCCAGATGTCATACTATAATATACACAAATACACATTCATATGTATAATATGTATTAATAAATCTGATAGCATAATGGATTATTAACCATTATTCTCTTTCCTTATCACCATTATTAACTTTCATAAATCCACCCAGAATGTATAATTAATGCTATGTGCACATATACAATGGAGCTCAGATAAGGATCCTGGCCTTCATTCTCAATTCAAGTGTCAAAGTGTAAGTAAATTGAAATCTCAGAGAAGAATATGAAATCTATTTCAATTTCATCTAGAATAGCAATACTATCTTTCTGTAACAGTAAGACCAGTTACAAAAGCTGACTTTTTTTCTTCACAAGCTGTTAAATGGCGCCCCCTTCCTGTCAGTGATGAATTTGTTGAAGGAGAAAAAAAAAACACACATTGCCTTATAACATCTCAAAATGTTAAGTTTTGTAACAATCCTATAGAGAAAATTTCATGTAGACCAATCATTGGACATATAAAATAGATTAAAACCCAGGAAAGGGAAGTCTCTTATCATTTTCACCAATCAGTTAAAATACAGTTTTGGGAGGCGCTGTATTAATCACTAGAGATAAGCAAGGATTCTAACTCTGAGGGAATTCAAAAGCTCATAGGGGCGACAAACCAAGGATAACCATCCAGATTAGTAAGTGCTATATCCATGATGTATGCCACGTGCTATTAGAGAAATAGTGTTTGCCAAACTAGTTTAAGAAGGACTTCCTACAGATGATGGCAAGTAAGTTAGGTAAGGAAAAATGGTTACATGATAACCAGGCATAAAAGGTAGAAAGAGAATCTTACACAACCAAAATTGAATTTCAAATTCTTCAAAGGTTGAAAGAGTGTGTTAAAATGAGGACCAAGTACTTCAATGATTTTCAGCTGCGTAAGATCTCTGGGGACAAGTAAAAGAAGAAGGAACCAGGGAATATAACACAACATTATAAAGCAACTATACTCCAATAAAAATTAAGTAATTAAAAAAGAATGAATGGGGAATATATTCTAAAGGCTTCATATGTCAAGCTGAGGAGTTCAGACTTCTGTCTGAAGATGACAGGAGATGCCGAAAAGTTTTTAAACGGTCCAGTATACACAGTTATATTTCAGTGCCGTCCCTTCATTCCCTTCAAAGACCAGATCCATTAAATATCTAGCAGACAATGTGTGTAATGGTACAAATCCTATGCTAAACCTTGGGGTACTTCAGAAGCATCTTCTTTGCCACAATATGAAAGCGTTATAAATCCACAGCAAGAACAAGGCATACAGTAGGATTTTGATCTACTGCCATATTGAATCTTTGTAAAAAGTAGTTAAAAGAGTATATAACATGCTACCTTTTGTGTTAAAAAGGGAAAGAAATAAGGAAATACATATAAATCTGATTATTTTGCATAAGGAAATGTGGGAAGGATTAATATAAACAATCAACTTGCTTTACTACAACAGGAGGAGCAGGTTAAAGAGGGGGACACTCCTGAGTGTAGAGTTTTGTAGAGTCTGAATTTATGGAAGCATAGTGATGTTCTATACATTCAAAAGTAAAATCAACAAAGAGAGTGGGAAAGTGAAAGTTGCTCATTCGTGTCTGACTCTTTGCAGCCCCATGGACTTTACAGTCCATGGAATTCTCCAGGCCAGAAAACTGGAGTGGGTAGCCTTTCCCTCCTCCAAGGTGTCCTCCCAACCCAGGGATCGAACCCAGGTCTCCTGCATTGCAGGTGGATTCTTTACAAACCTCAAACCAAATGGAAAAAAAAAGAGAGAGACAAATCAATTCACTGTGTTTAAAATGAATGAAATGATCAAACTGAAAAAAAAAAAAAACAGAATTAATACTAATGTGGTGGAACCGTTCTATGAATATACAACTTCAGCCTGAAGGAAACGGGATGGCTAACAAACCTTGAACTTGTCTGTGTAGGGTTTTTTCCTACGTAATATTTTGGGCTTAAGTTCAGTTCAGTCAGTTGTGTCTGACTCCTTGCCACCCCAGGGACTGAAGCATGCCACGCTTTCCTGTCCATCACCAACTCCTAGAGCTTGCTCAAATTCATGTCCATTGAGTTGGTGATGCCATCCAACCATCCAAAAGTAATTTTCATGTATTAGAATTGAGAATTATAAATGTGTTCATGTAAATTGGTAGTCAAGATTCTCACTGTAGAAGAAGGAAGGTGGAAATAAGGAAGGAGGGAAGGCAAGGAAGAGCCATGTAGCGGTGGACTGGAATTTGAAGGTATCAGTGTGAATTAGCGATTTCTAAAGATATACACGTAGAGACTTCCTTGGTGGTCCAGAGATTAAGACTTCTCACATCCACTGCATAGAGCATGGGTTCAATCCCTGCTAGGGGAACTAAGATCTCACAGGATGAATGATGCAAAAAGAAAATAAAAATATAAAAATATGCACACAGTTTATCCCCCAGCTCTGTCTACTGAAAGTACATGAAAGAAGTGACATTCCAGTAGCAATAAGCACAGAGAACACCTGGATCTTGGCTTCTCCATGTCATTCCTTGGTAGAAGAAGAAATGATTTTTGGAGAAATAACCGATTCCAGGATGAAATGACAAAAGTACAAGACAAACCTGAAATAACTGTACCAGAAAGTAATGAATCTCTCAAAAGAACACAAACAAAATGTCAGAAAGGCACAGGTGCAGCTTAAAGGACCTCCTATTGGCATCAAAATAAAAGGAGGGTAACGGATTATAGCCCATTGATTAAATATTAATTCATGAATATATACTTATATTGACAGATGATAGAGGATAGATAAATAAGAAAGTGGGCTTTTCTTTATAATAGAATGAAAACTGATAAATGTGAATAAAGAGACATAATCATCATAGTAAATATTGGTTTGGAATCATAAAGGAGTGCTAAATCTAGGAGAGAAGGATTATTAATTTCAAAGGGAACAGAACTGAAAGGAAAGAAACTGAACAACCACTTGACTAGCGATCAAAATTAGCATCAACAATAAGAGCAGATAAATGTGGTAGCCTTCGGGAAGTGATAGTCTGAAAAGGACACAACCTCAGTTTTATAGTATTCCCACCAGGGATGCATAGTCAGAATATAATTATGAGGAAATATCCAGACAAATCTTGATTGAGGAACATTCTGTAAAATATTCTGTAGTCTTCAAAAATATCAATCACATGAAAGATGCAGCAAGACTGATAATTTGTTACAGATTATGGGAAACTAAAGAGACATGACAGCTAAATGTAATATGTGACCCTATACTTGATCCCATAAATGGAGGGGAAAAATGCTGTTAAAAGTATGATTAGGGCAATTGACAAGATCGGAATATGCAATACTGGTTTAATACAAATTTTGTATCAATGGTACTTTTCCTAAATTTGATAACTGTACAGTGGTTACATAGGAGAATATCATTTTCCTTAGAAAATTCATACAAAATACTTAAGGGGTAATGGAGTATAGTGTATGTAAACTATTCTCGAATGGCTCCAAAAATTACAAAATATGCACACTCGTACACACACACACACACACACATGGGGAGAGAGAGAGGAAGAAAGAGTAGGGAATTGTGGTAAAACAAATGTGGCAAAATGTAAAAATTGGTAAATCTTGACAAATGGTATATCGAAGTATTAGTACTATTTTAGCAAGTTTTTTTTGTTAGCTTCAGGCTATTTCAAAATGAAAAGTTAAAACAAACAGCTATTCATGATCAAATGGTGATGTACACAACATGCTTTGTGTTTATTTTAGTTAACCACGTAGCCACCAGTCCAACAGGCCAGAGTGGCACCTGAGCAGCACCTGAGCACCAAATGTGTACAAACATGTAGAGCCACTTATAGGAAGGTACATAAAACAGTCTGTGTACCTCATAAAAGCTGTCTTAATTCTACTCCATCAGGGTCTCCCACATAGTCTGCATAACTATAATGCCACACTCCTTGCAGGGCCTTGGCGGCACCTGGAGCACCCAGATATCTTGAAGAGCAGGGCTCCAATAAAGGCTCCCCAAACGCCTTAGGCCAGAGGACCCCTAGACAGCTTCCTTCTAGATGCATTGTGGCTGTAAGAATGAATTCTATTTTTCCATGGTCATCAGATTTCTACCCTAACAAATGCATTCTGAGGCCAGAGAGAGCAAACAGAGAAATGGGCACGGTGCTAAAGATTTGTAGTCTGGATTCACAGGAGATGCTATTTTAATAATACCTTTATATTATATATAAAATAGATAATCAACAAGGACCTACTGTATAGTACAGGGAACTCTACTCAATACTCTGTAATTACCTTTATGGGAAAAGAATCTGAAAAAGAATGGATACATGTGTATATACAACTGAATCACTTTACTGTACATCTGAAACTAACAAAATATTGTAAGTCAACTATATTCTGTGTGTACTTAGTTGCTCAATCATGTCTGACTCCTTGGGACCCCATGGCCTGTAGCCTGCCAGGCTCCTTTGTCCATGGGGATTCTTCAGGCAAGAATACTGGAATGGGTTGCCATGCCATGCCCTCCTCCAGGGGATCTTCCCAACCCAGAGATTGAACCCAGGTCTCTCGCATTGTAGGCAGATTCTTTACTGTTTGAGCCACCAGGGAAGCCCAACAAATATTGACTTACAAAATATCGTAAATCAACTATATTGCAAGATAAAATAAACATTAAATTTAGGCAAATATTTTTAATAAAATTTAAATTAATTTAAAAACAAAAACAATGCCTTTAAAGATTTTAAAGAGGCCACATGGTGAGCCAGATACAATCCTGGGCTTAAAATTCAAGCATATTAGAAGTATTAAGACTAAGATTATCAGTAATATTAGATATCTTGAACTCTAATTTTATTAATTGCCTAAATGGCTCATTTTCACATAATGTTTTGCTGTTTATGTGTCACTTTCAGGCATATTCTCTCCACAGCAATAATATTATCAATAGTATTCATAATTGTTTATGAAGCACCTAATCTACAGTGAGCATTCTACTAAGGTCTTTACATATACCTCATTTAGTCAGTAAGAGAGCTCCATAAAGTAGTTATTACTATTCCCATTTTATGTTTTATTGATACGTGAAGCTCAGGTAGGCTAAGTAACTTGCTGATAACACAGAAAGTAAGTAGTCATGCTAGGATTCAAATTCAAGACTGACGTTAAAATCGAAGCCCTTAATCACAATTATCCCCATAATGTCGCCTATGACTATCATTCCCATTATTCAAATAAAGGAACTGAGACCCTGGCAAGTTGAAGGGTTTATCTAAGTTTGGAAGAGCCTAGCTCAGATCTCCTGCCTCTAAATTTGGCATCATTCCTTTCTTGGATGCTAAAAATACAAGGATCACATAAAACAATGGGTAGAAAGTGCTTTATAAATTGTGAAATTCATGAATATATGAGGATTAAGTATCATTATTACCTTTAAAAACTTCCCTAGTGCATCATGAGAGCAAGAAGCAGCTGCAGTTAAGAGGGGAGCTGAGATACTTTGGAAATGAGTTTGGCAATTTCTTGTAAAGTTAAACATACACTTACCATTTGACCTAGTGATCCCTATTTACCCAAGAGAAATGAAAATATATGTTCATATAAAAATCTAGATGGGAAAGTTTATTGCAGCTTTATTCATAATTGCTCCAAACTGGAAACAGCCCAAATGTCCTTCAACCGGTGAATGAATAAACAAACAGGGACATCTATGGAATGAAATGGTCTTCATCAGTAAAATGAAATGAATTACTGATGCATGTAACAACACGGATGGATCACAAATGCATTATGCTAAATGAAATAAGCCACATTCAAAAAAGCCTCAGACTGTATGTTTCCATTACATAATATTCCAGAAAAGGCAAAACTATAAGGACAAAAAAAGAAGCAGAGGTAGCCAGAAGCTGGATGTAGAGAAAGTATATTGACTAGAGAAGAGCATGAGGAAACTTTTTCAGATGAAAAAAATGTTCACTGTCTTCATTGTGCAGGTGGCTATACAACTGTATGCATTTATTTAAAGCCATAGACCTCTACTTAGAAACAGAGTAAATTTTATTGAATGTAACTTGTACTCCAATAAAACTTTTTTTTTAAAGGAAGCTGAAATTCTCTAAAAATTGGTTAAACAGATTGATGGATAATTCAGCCTTTAGCATTCTCCTTGGCTTACTGGGAATACTTTTCAGGAAAATATCAATACCCTAGAGATGGTGCATAAAGGTTTTCCCAGGAAAACCATGCATTCTCAAGTCCTACACAGATGCCTCTCCACATAGGGTTTTTGCTGTTCTCTGGCTTTCACTTCTCAACTTATTTTGCTTATATAACTTAGCACTATTAAAACATAGTCCATGCTGAGTCACTCACCTGGAGTGGGCTTAAGGATAGCTTACCTGCTTTATTTCTTTCCCAGAACTCCTCTGACCCTCCCTCCTATGAGGAGCTCATTTTTCTCTCTCCAGCTCCCCTTTATGGTTCAAGGACCAGCTTAGCTCTACCTTCCTGACAACCTCAGCCCAGTCATCTATAAACTGCTCCAGTGTCGTTTTCTCTTCCTCTGGTTCTTACCAAATGCTATTGTTTGTGATTATCCACAGCCTCTTCTTTGGTCTCTTGAGTATAGATACAGTGTGGTGAACCTTACTAGTGGCTACTGATATCACTTTGTCTTCTTGTTCCTGGACACCAGGTAGACTTTATTTCCTGGATGCCATCACAGTTAAGTGGAGCCATGTGACCATGGCCTTGGGGCTGTGAGAATTGATGTGTTTTGCTTAGTCAAAGCCTGAAATATCAAAGAATTTGTTTCTCTACTCTTTAATGTGAAGTCTCATGTTGAGATGATAAAGGCTGGAATATACTGAATCATGAAGGTACCATTCAGAAATAAGCTTTTGGAGAATCACCCAGACCTTTAGTGAATTTTCTGTGGGGACAAAACAAACTTCCTCATGTTAAGCTATTGAGACAAAGGGGCTGTTTGTTATCACATTGAAACTAAGGCTATCCTGACTAATACAAGTAGAGAGCATATAAAAATGCTAGGTTAGAATCTAATCCCATGGAAACTGACCAGAGAAAGGGATAAGTAAGTATTGCCACAGCTCCAGGGTTTAATGTGCTGCCTGAAACAAACCAAGCCGGCTTGCAGTAAATACTTGACATTTGCTTTGGGAACAGTTAGTCAGTGTGAAGCAAGAACCTACACTGAACAATGATAGTTATTCAAGAAAAAATTACTCCTCAAAGTAACAAATAATACTAATTGAAGACAATTTTTGCTTTGCTTTTCATCTCCACTTACTGAAATAATGAGAACATACCTGAAAGGAACATTGTTTGGAAATCAGACAGCCTTTTGAATTCTATTTCTTTTCAAGCAGATTAGATATTTACAAATGCATTTATTACCTCTTCAGTCAAAAATGAGGATAGAGGTCTTTCTGATTATACATAACAACTGAAAGCCAAGTCATGTTAGATGGAACCTAGACATATGTGCACACACATGCACAGATGTATACACACAGGCGATATTTTGTGTTACCTTAAATAAGCATATTCATAAAATAAGCATTCTATTTCAGGAGTCTTAGACTTAGGCATCTAAGTAAATAAAAGTGAGTCTAACTTGGGAAAAAATCATTAGATTTGTGTTCCAAAAATGGGGTTGAGGACCCAGCTCTGCTTGTCCTACATGTATAATCTTAGCATTCCAACCCTCTCCTACAAAATAAAAGTATCATATTGTTTGCTTACTTCACAGAACTGTTGTGAGATAAGAATGAAATTCTATTAAAATTAGTATATTTTTTGAAAAAATCCTACTTTCATTATCTCTCTCCTAATAAAGCAAATATTCCACTTAGGGCAACAAATAGTTTTTCTTTATAGCAGCATTTTTATCCTCTCAGGAGTTCAACATTTGCTAAATTGCTCATCTCAAGAAAAATAAATAAATACAAATATAATGCACCTCTCCATCAATGTATTTAACTTCTAGGCGAAATACTCCAGAGGCGGAGCAATCTTCAACTCGTCACTCTTGTCACAGGTCTTGGAGGTTTCTCTTCTCCTCCAGGTGTTGTATACACCCCCTGACCCTACTCCTTCTCTCCTGTCCATTTGGGTTTTCATCAACCAATGCGGGGAGTCAAGCGGACTGCCCTTGCTGTGGACAGAGCACGGGGGGCTGCAGAGAGTCTCCTGGAGGCCAGGAGGGATGTGACGGAAATGTGGGAGTGTCGGGCGAAGGCATGTTGATAGCACTGTAGGTGGGAAGGCTGGTCTGGAAACTGTTCCCCTCAGCCTGGATAATGTCCACAACGTCTCGGCGCTCCTGACATGGCTGGACTTCTTTCTTTGCCACTTGGTAGGGAACCGTTTAGTTAGGATCAGCCTTCATTCAGCAAATCGCTTTTTCTGAAGTTTGTTGAATTGTAGTTTCTGACTCCAGGTTTCTGCCAGCGCTGCGTACCTCAGGAGCCGATTCTCTACCATTCTGGAACTCCCAATTAAGTTGTAGTCAAGCTTCTCATGGCATAAATTAGGAACAGAAAAGCCAGTTTTAACTCATGGCTCTGAGAAACAATCAGTAGAGCCGTGAGGCCTGCTTTGGCAACGGCCCTCTCTCTCTCAGCCGGGAGACGGGACCTGGCCAATCACTCAGCTGCGCCTTCTCTCTCCCACAGAAGCGGAGCCACTGGTAGGCACAGGGCCCCCTGTTTGCGGTGGCTCTGCTCCCAACCTATGGCAGCATCCCTGCTGAGTTTTTGGCAAGCTCAGAAAAGTAGTGGGAGGGAGATGGTGAACGCTAGCTTTCTAATTGGAGACTAACTGCCTTCTTTCCAGATTTACTGCTCCTGAGGTCTGAGGGGCATACAGCCCACGTCCTGGCAACTCATGAGATGGCCTCGTGCTACCATCTGGAAACTTCCTATTATACTCTGATGTAGAGGGATGGGGAGTCGCTCCTTGAATAACCGATTCTGGAGGTTTTAAGAAAAACGCTGACCTTCTTCAGTCCCTTCTCTGCATGCACAGAAGTAAACCCAGCATGCCTCAGTCTGACATGGCCCATCAGTCATAAAAAAAAGTGACACTGAAATCAGCGATGGGGGCGGTGCAGCAGCAGTGTCCCTCCAACCCCCACCCCTCCTGTTCTTGGGCCTGTGCTCTGAGCTGCATACAAATCCACAGCTCCGCTTTCCTTTCTTGGCCCTGGGCCCCTTCTTTCCGGCACTCTGTTTCAAAAACATCACAAGCCACGCAGGTGGTTTTTGTTGCACCACAGCTCGTATTCTTGACAGATCTTACATCTGCACATTAATACTCCTTGATGTCTCCAGCCTGAAACTTTCCCAGACACACTGGCCTAAGAGCCTCAGAACCCATGCATGAGGGGGACTAACTACACAGGAATTCCTTACTGGGTCTCAGGGCTGGGGGGCCATCGTGTTTTTAAACAAGAGAAGCTTCATGATCACTTAGCTCTGAACTTCAAGGCACTTAACGACATTAGAAACCCACCTTCTCTTTAGAGTGATGAGTACTTTAGCCAGAACCCTGGGGTAAATCCAAGTTACTATAATCATGAGTTATCACCATTGCCACAATTGCAATCGCACAATTAATGTTTTTGAATGAATACATGAACAAGAGTAATAATATTTAACTTTTGTTGAGTCCCTCCCATATTTAAGGCACTAGATTATCGCACACAGCCTCTATTGCTCTAAACTACTACATAAGGTAGATACTAATTTATATACCTAGATAAGAAAGGTAACTAACTAAGGAAATAAATATTAATAAATAATCTGGTCAAAGCAACAAGGTTGGATTTATAGCAGAATAATGATTTAAACACAGAGCATAGGCTCCCAAACCCAGGCTAGCTAATTCCATTTAATCATCCTGAGTCTACATAAAAAGCAGGGGATGCGAGTGTGACAAAGAGACTAAGGAACCTGAAAATAAACTGTCCAGAAATTGATTTCTGTCCTCGGGTTTGTCTTTGAAGAAGCCACTGGCATGCCTCACTGGTCAGGAGAATCATTTATTCCCATTTCACTAGCATGCAGTGAAACAGAATGAGATGCGTGGTTTGGACTGAGTGAAAAAGAAGTTTCCCAGATTCAACAAGAAATAAAGATTGGAAAAAAAAAAAAAAAGATTCATCTCCCAGGAAGGCTGGAAAGAAGAGAACAGAATCATCCCTGAGGATATTGAATAGATGAGTAGACTAGGACTATTAATAAATCAGAACTTCAGAGCTAGCAGCCAATACAAAGAAACAGTATTAGAAGTTGTCTTTGAGTGTCCATCTCCTCCCTTCCTTCTGAAATAACATGAACTGTGAGTAATACCATAGACATTATCTACAATGACTTCAAAATGTTGTTTCTTTACATCCGTAATTTTTTTTTTTTAATTCTGATGTTCACCCTGAGAAATTTGGCAGTTATAAAATTTGTCAGGAGAGAGGAAAGGGGTCAACACAGGGTTCAAGCCATCTGGTGGGGACTGAAATCAAGCTGAAGAAGAGTTAGCAGGGGCAGAGGGAGCCTCGCTGATTGTTTGCTGAAGAAAAGTGACAGAGAGCATGAGCCACAGGGCTTCTCAGAAGGGGAGGCTGGAGGGCTGCCTGGGTCCCAAGTGCATGACTAACCCATGACTTATGGAAAGCCTGACAGGTCTGACCTTGCAATGATGAAGAATCACACTGCAACTGACCACAGTTGGGCTTCATCTCATGCCCCAGGCTTCATCTCAGGCACTGAGGAGGGCCTCCATCATTCTCCCAGTATGGTTTGGGTATGAAACATATCTGTGGGTGTCAATTGCAGGGACAGGTCTGGGAACATTCTCAAAACATACATCTTAAATCTCTTCCACTTGATTATCTAGCTTTTAATTCCATCCACTGAGCGTGTAATGTAGATGGCTGAGAAAAAGAAATCAGAGGGAGATTTGACTCTGGGAAGTTTAACATTCTAAAGCACACGATCAGGAAACTGAACTTGATTTCTCTGAAATTAATTGAAGGTGCCAAAGGAGAGAAAGGATCAAGCTAACATATACCAACTATTAGCTAAATTCAAGACTTCTATTAATTTATTTTCACATTTTAACAGATTATATTAATAATAATGTTAGTATTAACAGTATTAATATTACCATTATTAATGTTAGTTGAATTTCTTGTTGGACATTCAGTGAAAAGCTGATATGCTCAAAGAAGAAGGTATGAACTATACAGGTTGGTTGAGACAACACACTTAAGATTGCTGTTTTTGTTGTTGTTGTTCAGTCGCTAAGTAGTGTCCAGCTCTTTTCGGCTCTATGGACTGCAGCATCAGGCTTCCCTGTGCTTCACTATCTCGCAGTGTTTGCTCAAATTCACGTCCATTGAGTCGGTGATGCTCTCTAACCATCTCATCCTCTGTCGCCCCCTTCTTTTTTGCCTTCAGTCTTTCCCAGAATCAGAGCCTTTTCCAATAACTTGGCTCTTCTCATCAGGTCCCCAAAGTATTGGAGCTTCAGCTTCAGCATCAGTTCTTCCAATGAATATTCAGCGTTGATTTCCTTTAGGATTGGCTGGTTTGATCTCCTTGCAGTTCAAGGGACTCTCCAAGAGTTATCTCCAGCACCACAATTCAAAACCATCAATTCTTTGGCACTCAGGCTTCTTTATGGTCCAATTCTCACATCCATACACTTAATACTCCCCCTATTTTATTGGAAGGACTTCCCAGGTGGTGCTAGTGGTAAAGAACCCTCCTACAAATGCAGGAGAAGCCTGGGACAAGAGTTTTAACTCCTGGGTCGGGAAGATCCCCTGGAGAAGAAAATGGCAACCGACTCTAGTATTCTTGCCCGGGAAATCCCATGGACAGAGGAGACTGGTGGACTACAGTACATAGCATCACAAAGAGTCAGACATGACTGAAGCGACATAGCATGCATTTTACTGGAAGTTTCAATCTAATTAAAAATAGAGAATTGAATTTCACTATGTTATAGTACTCCCACAATCATGTTGGGCCAGAAGCATTAAGTAGTGTTATATGAATGTGAAATGGGTAGGAAGTATCTAAATGTTCTTAATTAACATGCAATTCACCTCTCTCATTGGCAACTTTGACTTGCACAAGGTACCTGAAGGAAGAGAAAGAAGATAAACTCTATAAGTCTCCAGAAATCCAAAGAGTTCTTTTACCCTAGACAGACTAAGATCCCATTATAAAAATTCCATAGGGTTGAGGGTGTAAGAGAAAATGGTGAGGACCCGCTCCCAGATTGATAGTCTATCAGGAGAACCCTGCATAAAGCAAGAATCTCGATGGGCTGTGCCCTTTTAGAAGGTTGAATGAGAAATAAACTCACTGCCAAAAACAGAAGATCAAGGAAACTTTCCAGTCTCCACATTGGCACCAGTGGAAGGTAAAAAATCTCCCCTGAGATTTTACAATCACAACAGACCCTTCACAGGTTTGCCATCCAAATTTACGCCACCTGTGAGGTCTGAAAGATTTCAAATGGACAATTTAATTTAAAGTGGTCCTAGGTCAGTGGTGCCCCCAGGAAACTGGCAGAAGCAAACACAAATCATTTCTGGAGGAATATTAATTCAAGCCAGGCCTCAAAGAATTCCTACAGATTAAGGTCCAAATAAAATGAAAAACTTACTGGGAGAAAAGAAAAACAAAAAGACAAGGCACCTTGAGTTAAATACAGGAGAATCGGGTTGCTAAATATACCATGTATTGTAATTTCTAGAGAATATACAACTAAGTTTACTTTAAAGGAATAAAGAAGAAGCATGAACAGATGAATAAGTAACAAATATTTTAAATGTAAGTAGATGCAAATAACATATTAGAAATAAAAAGCTATAAGTAAAATTAAAAATGGATGAGTAAAGCATAAGATTAAATTTGACATAAATTAGTTTAGGCCTAGAATATAGATAAAAAGATAATATACAACATTCAACTCGGAGACAGAGAGATTAAAAAAATATAAAATAGCAATGAAGAGCCAGAGCAAAGAGTGAATGGAGCCAACAAATGGCTGATTACAATTATAGATGATAGAATAAGCCAATATTCAATGACACTATCTATGTTTGAGAATTTTCCAGACCCACTGAAGAACACCAATTCTCATATCCAAAGAGCTTAGCATATTCCAAAAAGAATAAATGAAAAATAATTTCACACAAAGACATATCATAAACTATGAACATCAAAGGAAATTAGTCCATAGAGCAAGAAGAAAGATGTGATAAATCACCTGAATATCAAACAAATGACTCATTTCACATTAGAATGTATGGAGATCAGAAGACAAGGCACTATCTTGAAATGCTTTTCCCTGTAAAACTATTTTTCAAGAAGGAGGGTAAAATAAATCCATGTTTTGCATACAGAAAAGTGGAATTTATCACAGACATACCTTTACTGAAGGCAATATTAAAACAAGTAAAATGAGATACAAGAAGGAATGGTAAGCAAAGAAATTGGCAAGTGGGTTAATTTAAAGAAACATTAACTATATAAAAATGCTAATTTTAGGTCTTGGGGAAATAAAGCTAAAATATGGAACAGCAGTAAGGAGTAAGTTTGAATATGGGGTAAGTCAAGGTAAGTATTTTTAGGCTTTGCTATTCAGAAAGTGCTGTTCAATCCAGAGAGATGGGCTGAGAACGGACGTGGGAGAGGGGTTCAGGATGGGGGAACACATGTATACCTATGGCTGATTCATGTTGATGTATTGCAAAAACCACCACAATATTGTAAAGTAATTCAGTTCAGTTCAGTTAAGTCACTCAGTCATGTCCAACCCCATGGACTGCAGCACGCAAGGCTTCCCTGTCCATCACCAACTCCCAGAGCTTACTCAAACTCATGTCCATTGAGTAGGTGATGCCATCCAACCATCTCATCCTCTGTAGTCCCCTTCTCCTCCCACCTTCAATCTTTCCCAGCATCAGGGTCTTTTCCAATGAGTCAGTTCTTCGTAACAGGTGGCCAAAGTATCGGAGTAATTAGCCTCCAATTAAATAAATAAGTTAATTTAAAAAATGTCCAGATATCAGGAGGATTGTCATCACCCATAAGTTTGATAGAAATGTAGACTGTCAGGGTCTCCTGAATCATAATCTTCATGTTAACAAATCCTCAGATATTTTGAATATATAAAGTTGAGAAGCTGTTTAAGTACTTAGAAGGTGTTAATTATGAATGTTTAAGAAAAATATCCACTGAAAGCGTAGATGCACAGCATGACTTACAAACAGTGAAGAGAAAAAATGAAGAAATCTATGGAAAATTGTGGTCTGATTATTCGGTATCAAGGACCCTCATATATTGATATCATAGGCCTAAAACAACAAGGGTAAGTTTTCATTTACACTGATCATTCTTGTAAATTAAAAGGGAAACCCAGGGAAACAGACAAAATGATTCCTTAAATATTTGGGATTAAATCAAGAATCTGACCATGTGTGTTCTGATTATTTCTTTTAGCATGGATTTGTTTACAACAAATACTCTTTTCGATGTTCTTATTTCATATTTTGCCTTCATTTTTTAGTACATTTAGTTGGATACACAACTATAGATTTTCAGTTATTTTCTTCAAGCATTTTAAAGATGTCAATCCATCATCTTCTAATTTCCATAATTATTTCCCATGAGAATTTAGGTGCTGGTCTTATTATTGCTAATTTAAGGGTAAAATGTCTTTTTTTTCTGGCTGCTTTAGAAATTTCCCTTCTGTCTTTTGTTTTCAGTAGTTTTATTATATTGTACCTAGGGGATGTTTTTGTTTGGTATTCATTTGGGGTTTTTTTCACCCAATTTTGCATTTGCAATTTTTCTTAAATTTTGTGTTTTAATGACTTTTATTAGTTTGGAGTACTTCTTAATCAGAATCTCTTTAAATCTTGTTTCTACCATAAATTTTCCTTCTTCTTCCAGACTTCAATTGTATAATATGTCAGATCTTTTCACCATGCCCCATATGCCTTTAATGTATGTTTAAAAAATCTATCTCACTTTTTTCCCCTCTGTGTGCCTTGGCTTGGATAGTAGATAGTAATCTATCTTTAATTAACTAGTCTTCTCTTCTGCTATGATTAATCTGCTATTAAACCTGCATTTTCAGTTCTTAATTTTCTTTTATGTAGTCTTCAGTTCTAGAATTATCATTAGATTATTTTATATATCCCAGTTTCCTAGTGAAATTCTTCGCTGGTGGTCCAATGGTTAAGAATCTGTCAGGAACGTGGGTCTGATCTCTAGTCAGGGAATTAAGATTCCCACAAACTGAAAACAAATAAGCCCTTCTACCACAACTGCAGAGTCTGTGCACCACAATGAAAGATCCCTCATGATGCAATGAAGACATCATGTGTCACAACTATAACCCAATGCAGCCAAATAATTATTTTTTAAGAGAGAAGGTGATAATATAAATAATAAATAAATAACTTGGTCTGATTTTTATTTTTTATTTTTTTTTCTGATTTTTATTATCTGTATTTCTTCTTGGTTTTGGTTATTAGGAAGCTCTATTTTCAAATTGGTTTTTATTTAAATGTCAGATGTAAATTAAAAAATATAGAATAAATTGAGATTTGACTAATTCATCTTCCAGTGAGGAGATAATTTTATTCTCCAGCGCATTTACAGTAGGTACAGATCACCATAATCCAGTCTGAAGTTGACAAAGCTCAAGACTATTCTTTTGGGAGGGTTCATCTATTTCCCATTTGCCTTTTCTCCTAGTGTGTACTATTTCAGAGGTCATAATTGGAAATTTGATGCTTTCACCAGAGGCCCACTTCCTTGATAGACTGAATCCAGTTTTTATCTCCTCAAACCTTTGAGGTTACCAAATAGTTTTCTCAATTAGCTGCTACTTCTTGCTCAACTTTTTAGGCTCTTAGACTCAATGCCAAGAATATAAAACATCTTGAATGAATGAACAATGCACACTTTCTAGTTTGCCTTGATGAGCTTTGTCTCATCTGGGTAGTCCTAGTTGCCATAGTGGCTTTCTGGTGCCTGCATGGATATTTTTCCAGCTTCTCCAAATGATTTTGGTGGGAGTGTTGGTCTGCAATAAGCTACTTTATCATTATTAGAAGCAGAGATCTAAATTTCAAATCTTATAAGCACTCAGTTGTGGCAGGGCTTCCCAGGTAGCTCAGCAGGAAATAATCCAAATGCAATGCAGGAGACACATAGTTGCAGGTTCAATCCCAGGGTTGAGAAGTCCCCTGAAGGAGGAAATGGCAACCAACTCCAGTATTCTTGCCTGGGAAATCCCACAGGCAGAGGAGCCTGGTGGGCTACAGTTCATTGGGTTGAAGAGTCAGACACAGATGAGCATGCATGCAGCTCCAGCTATGGGAGGAGGAAAGGAACATAAAAATATACTTTATATATACAGATACAGAACATTTAATACCCAGCATTCTGTAAGTATAAATAAATGAATAAAAAACTCTAGTAAAATTACCAAGAGGAAAAATAGCAGCAAAATACTATAGGGGCCAAGTGCTTTTATACATGCTAATATTCATAATAATACTATAAGGAAGATACTATAAGTGTCCCTATCTGATGATGAGAAAAACAAGGTATAGAAAGTCTAAGTAACTTGTATAATGTCACATATACAGTGGAACCTGTAAGCTGAACACCAGTGCAATCCAGAAATATAAAGAAATTAGTATGACCAGAAGAAATAAGGAAAGGTAGATGAAATTAAAATGTTTTATTAAACATCAACACTGGGAAGGATCTTTTCTAAAAACAAAGTTTTAGTGACAAAAAGTTACAACTCTTTTCTTTTAGTCCAATCATGCTATTGATTCTACCACTAAATATATTTAAATAATAATAATATTATTGATTTTGTTGGTTAGATTTCAGATCTTGGAATGAAAACGTCCTGACCATAACATATCATTGTCACCAAGCCATATATAACGTTTGTCTGGTGTTTTCGGTTAGGTATAGTTGTTCATAGTTATTTATAAAGGAGGTTCCATTATTATCCTTAATTACAGATGAGGAATTTCAAGTTTTGACAGGTAAAGCATCTTTTTCAAGATTTCATAGCTAATAAGTAAATAAGTAATGAGTGGAGTTTGAACTCTAGGATCTTTCTTTTAACTGGGCTCCCTCTCAAAAAAGAAGCAAAAATAATAAATAAATAAAATGCTCAATAAAATATTAGAAAGTGAAGGGACCAGAAAATGGAAGGTAGTGTAACTATGATAAGTGCCTCATATTTTATGGAGGACATTCAATAGATATTGTTTAAAATAATTTTAGAAGCAGAAATAAAGTATGTCATTTAAAATTATAATAAAAATAACCATGGAATGTGAAAACAGCAGCTTTTTAAAAGCAGTTGCCTCTGAAGTGGGTGATGGGGGAGAAAAGGAGGAAATGGGCAAAAGGCTTTATCTTCTCATTTTATGTAATTCTCATTTGTTTTCACAATTTGTATGTATTACAAGTATAAACTTAGCTATATGTAAAGAGATAAATTATAGTATAAAACTGTTGGGGGAATATTCCATTGAGAGCATATGTTCTCGATTGCTCCTGGCCACATGGTAAACAATCACAATATCCTTCCTCCTGGAAAAAGCATATGGTTGGCTGGTGCCACTTGAGAAAGAGGCTTCATAAGTCTTTCTAGTTCTAGTCCAGTGTTACAAAGACCACATGCCCTGAGAAATAAGCCATATTAAACTGTATCTGCTTTACCCATTATCAAGATTATGTTTTGGCCTTGAAATATTCACTCTTTTTGTTCTTATTTCTAATTGGTTTAAAACTTGGGTGAAAAGAGGTGTGTGTTCTCTGTGAGTCCCTAGGCACACTGTAACACAGTTAACAAGAGAAATAATTAAGACTAAAATTGAAAGAGAGGAACAGTGCTGGATCATTTTACAATTTCTCAGCATACCTAAAACATGTTAGGATGCTGGAGCCATTTGATACTTTTCTTGGACCTAAATATAACAGCTCTAGATGGAGTGAAAGCAAATTTAGAATTTGAAAACTGACCAAGCTTGCATTTCAACCTCTTTTAATTACTGCATATCTCTGGACTTAAATTATGGTTGGATAAAATCCAGAGGATGTTTCACTCATTTTATGCTAAGTTTAACCTTCCTAGGTAAAGGTCCCAGCACTACCACACTGAATCCTGTTTGGACTGGGGAGAGCACTTGCAAAGAGATGACAATCTTCTTGACAAGCCCACTGAGTTTTCACAGCTCAGTCATAGTTTCATTGCATCCTCCTGTCATAAAAGCAAGTCTTCACGCTCATGGGCTATTTCCCAGGGGAAAAAAAATGGAAAAACAAAACAAATAAAAGCAACTACCTTTGGTGGGCTCAGTGCTAAAGAATCTGCCTGCCAATGCAAGAAATGCAAGGCACTTGGGTTGGATCCCTGGGTGGGGAAGATCCCCTAGAGAAGGAAATGGCAACCCACTCCAGGATTCTTGCTTGGAAAATCCCATTGGCAGAGGAGGCTGGTGGGCTACAGTCCATGGGATCGCAAAAGAGTCAGACACAACTGAGCACAGCACAGCAGCACCTTAGGGTCCTTTAGGTCCCAAAGTGAAGAGAACTCGGAGCTCTGTTTTTCTTGAATATGTGGTTCCCTTTGCACTTTACCACTCTGCCAAGGTACTGCGAAATGATAAAGCTGGGACAGGCAGGCTCCAGGCAATCTCTCCTGACAGCCCAGAACCTCCTCTACGTTGTGCTTTTTACCCAACAGCTGTTTCTGCTTCACTCTAATTTGTCCAGGATTTGGTTGGGACCCTAGAGTTCACCTTCTGCAAAATATTTGTTAATTTTTGTTTTTAGCTGAGAAAATACCTTTTCCCCTCCCAAAATGAGAACAATTTGCTCTGGGATTGAAGATGGATTTGTATTATAGTTGCAGTGGAGATTTGTTCAATTGCTTCATAGCCACATACCCCACACTCACTAATACCTTTTAACAAGAAAATGGTAAACAGGTGGAGTGGAAATCATAGATAAATAAAGAGTCCTCTCCAATCCATTCAGTTGAGTCTTTATAAAAGGAATTCTACCCAGCTGGCAGTGCACACTCTTTAAAACAAATAGAGTATTTTTTTAAACCAGCATTAAGACTGGTAGACAGGAAAACAGGCTCATGAAATCTACTCAACAGACAAGACTTCAAAACAATCAATATAATTTTACTAATTGCCAATACTTTTTCCCACATATTACCATCTTCATTTAGAAAATAATTCTTTTCATACACTACGTCAACCTATATACTTTGATCATACAACAAAACCATTAATACTGTTGGTAATAAAAATTGTAGGCTTGTGCATTTTAAGTAATTTATTTTTGCACAATGAGAGTAACCGTCTTTGTAAGGCTAACAAACAAACAAAGCCATGTATTGGACACCAACTTGACCCAAAGGTTAGTTGCTACTTGTGAAGGACAATCTAATTCTTCTTTTAGGTTGAGTAATATTTTACGAACAGACACGAACACAGGAACACATACACAAAAACTCATAATCTCATTACAGCTGCTTTATTCCTTGACTAGCATGTAGCCCTTAGTGTGTCTTCTTGTTTTTGTTTTAACTCTTTGCTGTTTGAAAATACATAAAAAAGATATTTTTTAAAAAATCATCTTGGACAAGATTAATTTTTCTTAAAACACAAAAAATGGGTTTAATTAAAGTTTTATTATAAAAGAAGGAACATGCCATAAGGAATTTTTTTCCTTATCCTATAAACAAATTCCAACGCCTTCCTAATTTGCTTCCTGCAGACCTAGCGTACTGCTTTCAACACTTTGGATCTGGACTCACAGTGGGAAATATACTTTCTACTTTACTCTGTTCACAACTAGAACTGAACTTTTATGAAATCATGCTGTTTTTTGCTCTTTGTGATATTATTCTGATATTTTTCTATTCCATCCCATTCTAGGCTACTTTTTTTTTTTCTTAATTTTTAAATGCTGGTAACAACCTGCAGTTTGAAAAATCCTGCCCAGTAGAACCTTATCTTTACCTTGACATCTGCTAAATTGAATATTTAAGTCACCAAGCCTATCTCAATACAGTCTCTCAGTTCAGTTCAGTTCATTTCAGTCGCTCAGTCATGTCCGACTCTTCGTGACCCCATGAATCGCAGCACGCCAGGCCTCCCTGTCCATCACCAACTCCCGGAGTTCACTCAAACTCATGTCCATCGAGTTGGTGATGCCATCCAGCCATCTCATCCTCTGTCGTCCCCTTCTCCTCCTGCCCCCAATCCCTCCCAGCATCAGGGTCTTTTCCAATGAGTCAACTCTTCGCATGAGGTGGCCAAAGTACTGGAGTTTCAGCTTTAGCATCATTCCTTCCAAAGAAATCCCAGGGCTGATCTCCTTCAGAATGGACTGGTTGGATCTCCTTGCAGTCCAAGGGACTCTCAAGAGTCTTCTCCAACACCACAGTTCAAAAGCATCAATTCTTTGGCGCTCAGCGTTCTTCACAGTCCAACTCTCACATCCATACATGACCACTGGAAAAACCATAGCCTTGACTAGACAGACTTTTGTTGGCAAAGTAATGTCTCTGATTTTGAATATGCTATCTAGGTTGGTCATGACTTTCCTTCCAAGGAGTAAGCGTCTTTTAATTTCATGGCTGCAGTCACCATCTGCAGTGATTTGGAAGCCCCAAAAAATAAAGTCTGACACTGTTTCCACTGTTTCCCCACCTATTTCCCATGGAGTGATGGGACTGGATGCCATGATCTTTGTTTTCTGAATGTTGAGCTTTAAGCCAACTTTTTCACTCTCCTCTTTCACTTTCATCAAGAGGCTTTTTAGTTCCTCTTCACTTTCTGCCATAAGGGTGGTGTCATCTGCATATCTGAGGTTATTGATATTTCTCCCGGCAATAAACTGTACAGAACTCACTGTCCAAGTCACTTGGCTGAAATTCAGGGCTTTATGAGGTCTCTCTGTTTTCTTAACATCAAAATTCTAACATGGTGTCCTAAAGTTAGTCATGTTCATCTTAAGTTCCACTTTATATGTCAGGCCCCATCCCATCTTACCTTACATTAGCCATGCAATGTCTGTATTTTATGCTGAACCCTAATTTCCACAGAGTGAGGAATGAGATCTAATTTTTTTTTAAATTTTCCTCTCCTCTCTTCCCTTCTAATATAGTCTTATTCACCAGGAGGTACTAGGTATATTAAAACTAAAAAAAAAAAAAGGAATATTTTTAAAAATTGTATCAATGTACCTCAAATATATCGACTATTTCTAACTTCTATGTTCAATTGAATAATGTCTAATTCACTCCATTCCCATAAATCCAATTTGATAATTTTTGAGACTTCATTCCCAGATCTACTGAATCTCCAACAAAACTGATTTGTTTTTACTTTGAATTAAATGTTTCCAAACCTCCAGTTCTGTCTCTTCCTTAATTGAAACTTCCTAGATAGATGAATATAGACTAGGATGCTGCTGCTGCTGCCAAGTCGCTTCAGTCGTGTCCAACTCTGTGCAACCCCACAGACGGCAGCCCACCAGGCCCCCCGTCCCTGGAATTCTCCAGGCAAGAACACTGGAGTGGGTTGCCATTTCCTTCTCCAATGCATGAAAGTGAAAAGTGAAAGGGAAGTCACTCAGTCATGTCCAACTCTTAGCGACCCCATGGACTGCAGCCCACCAGGCTCCTCTGACCATGTGATTTTCCAGGCAAGAGTACTGGAGTGAGGTGCCATTGCCTTCTCCGATAGACTAGGATACCTTACATCAAATCATCAGTAACAGAGCTTTCTACACCAGATCCTGACATGACTCAAAAGTGCATCCTGAACTTCTTGTTCCATGCCACTGTTTTCTTATGTCCCAAACTTGCCCTAAGCTAATTTCCATGCTTGCTTTCATTTTTAAACATTTTATCATTTTTAAAATAAAAATCATAGATACTTAAGATATACACATGATTTGAAATTTAGTCAAATCACATAATGAAATAATTACTACGGTCAAGCTAATTAACATATCTCACATAGTGCTCTCATCACCTGTATGTGATGAGAGCACCTGAAATCTATCTGTTAGCTTATTTCCAGTATTCAATATGGTACTAATGATAGTAACCATGCTACGTATTAAATATCTAGACTTAATCATCATGCATAACTATAACCATGTACCCTTTCACCAGTACCTCCCCTCTCCTGGTAACCATATTCTACTCTCTGTTTCTATGTACTCAACATTTTTAGATTCCACATATAAGTGAGATTATGCAGGGGCTTTTTTTTTTCTGTATCCAGCTTATTTCACTTAGCATAATTTCATCTATGTTGTTACAAATGGCAGAATGTCCTTTTATTAAGGCTAAGTAATATTTCATTGTATACATATATACCACAATTTCTTTATCCATTCATTCATTGAGGGATACTTAGACTGTTTATCCCTGAATAAGGGAAAGTCTACACATTCCAGTATTCTGGCCTAGAGAATTCCATGGTCTATATAGTCCATGGGGTTGCTAAGAGTCAGACATGACTAAGTGACTTTCACTTCACTAGACTGTTCATATATATTGGCTATTGTGAATAAATCTACAGTGAAAATGGGAGCACAGATATCTCTTTAAGATATTGATTTAATTTCCTTTGAATACATTCCCAGAAGAGGGACTGCTTTATTATATGGTAGTTCCACTTTTGGTTTTTTAAAGAACCTCCATACTGTTTTCCGTAAAGGTTGTACCACTTTATATTTCCACCAACAGTCCTGAAATTTCCTTTTGTCCACACCCTCACCAACACCTGTTAGCTTATTATTATCATTATTATAGCCATTCTAACAGGTATGTTTGCAGTCATAAAATTAAAAGACACTTACTCCTTGGAAGAAAAATTATGACCAACCTAGATAGCATATTAAAAATCAGAGACATTACTTTGCCAACAAAGGTCCATGTAGTCAAGGCTATGGTTTTTCCAGTGGTCATGTATGGATGTGAGAGTTGGATTATAAAGAAAGCTGAGCACTGAAGAATTGATGCTTTTGAACTGTGGTGTTGGAGAAGACTCTTGAGAGTCCCTTGGACTGCAAGGACATCCAACCAGTCCATCCTAAAGAAGATCAGTCCTGGGTGTTCATTGGAAGGAATGATGCTGAAGTACTTTGGCCACCTCATGCAAAGAGTTGACTCATTGGAAAAGACCCTGATGCTGGGAGGGATTGGGGGCAGGAGAGAAGGGGACAACAGAGGATGAGATGGCTGGATGGCATCACCAACTCGATGGACATGAGTTTGAGTGAACTCCGGGAGTTGGTGATGGACAGGGAGGCCTGGTGTGCTTCGGTTCATGGGGTCACAAAGAGTTGGACATGACTGAGCAACTAAAATGAACAGGTACAAAGTTATATCTCATTGTGGTTTTGATTTGCTTTTTCCTGATCACTAGTGATGTTAAATACTTTTTTCTATAAGTGTTGGCCATTTGTATGTCTTCTTTTGAAAAGTATCTCTTCAGGCCCCTTGCTCATTTTTAATCAGGTTGCTTGTTTTCTTGATATTGAGTTGTGTGAGTTGCTTATATGTTTTGGATATTAATTTTTTATGAGATATATGGTTCACACATATTTTCTCTAACTCTGTTAAGCTGCCTTTTCATTTCCTGGATGGTTTCCTTTGCCATGCATAGCTTTTCAGTTTGATGTAGTCCTTGTTATTTATTTTTGCTTTTGTTGCCTGAACTTTTGCAGTCACATCCAAAAAATCATTGCCAAAATCAGTGTTCTATTGATACGTGTCAGTTTTAATGCCAGTACTATACTATCTGATTATTACAGTTTATAACAGGATTTGCAAACAAGAAGTTTAGTACTTCTATATCATTCTCTCGAGATTGCTTTAGTTTTTCAGGGTGTTTTGTGGTTCCACAGAAATTTTTGAATTGTTTTTCTATTTCTGTGAAAAATGCCATTGGAATTTTGATGAAGATTCCATTGAATCTATAAATCACTTTAGGTAGTAGGGGCATTTTAACAATTTTACTGTCTCTAATTGTGTCTTGATTCACTTTCTTTCACCAATGTATTATAGTTTTCAATGTTTTACCTCTGGGTTAAATTTATTCCTAAGTATTTCATTTTACTTCTTCGTTTCTAATGTAAAGTCTCTCTATTTATTGCCTTATTTCTTTCCTTACTGCTCTTGCTAGTACCTCTAGTACTGTGTTGAGCAGAAGTAGTGAGAGTGGACATTCTATCTTAAAGTAAAAACTTTCAGTTTTCCCCCAATGATCATAATGTTAGCTGTGGACTTTAATAAATGGCCTATATTGTACTGAGGAAATTTCCCTGTATACCTATTTTGTGGAGAGCTTTCATCATGAATAGATGTAGAACTTTGTTAAATGATTCTAGTGCATTTACTGAAATGACCATGTTTTTATCATTCATTCTCTTAATGTGATATATCACACTGATTTACCTATATTAAACCAAGCTTACATCCCAGGAATAAACACCACTTGATCATGGTGTATGTGTTACTGAATCGAGATTGCTAGTATGTTATTGAAGATTTTGCATATGTATTCATCAGAGCTATTTACTTGTAGTTTTCTTTCTTTGTGATGTCTTTGCTTTGGAGTCAGAATGACTCTGGCTTCACAAAATGAGTTTGGAAATGTTCTTTATATTTCTGTTATTTTGAAGAATTTGCAAAGATTAAGTATTAACTCCTCTCTTCTCTCCACAATGCCTACCCCATCCATCCTCCACATCCTTCTGTGGAAGTCCTGGCTACTTTCTTTATGAAGCTTTCCGTGATTTTCAGCCCCCACTTACCAACTTACACATATATCCACTCTCACTTAAGTTTTTATTGTCTTTTGTAAATGTCATGCCCATTCACTCTTTCCCTGTGGTGTAACTTATGAAGTAGTCTAGTTTCCCCTACTTTATGTCCCTAAAATAAAGTATTTATTGTATCACTTATTTTGGTTTTCCAGAAACCTTTAAAACAAAGTTGTGGTAAAATATACATAAGATCTACCACCTCAACCATTTTTAAGTGTAAAGTTCAGTGATGTTGAATACACTACGGTTTTTCCAGCAGTCATGTATAGATGTGAGAGTTGGACCATAAAGAAAGCTGAGCACCAAGAATTGATGCTTTTGAACTGTGGTGTTGGAGAAGACTCTTGAGAGTCCCTTGGACTGTAAGGAGACCCAACCAGTCAATGTTAAAGGAAATCAGTCCTGAATACTCATTGGAAGGACTGATGCTAAAGCTGAAGTTCCAATACTTTGGCCACCTGATGTGAAGAATTGACTCATGGAAAAGATCCTGATGCTGGGAAAGATTGAAGACAGAAGAAAAAGAGAAGACAGAGGATAAGATGGTTGGATGGCATCACCTACTCAAAGGATGTGAATTTGAGCAAGCTCCGGGAGTTGATGATGGACAGGAAAGCCTGGTGTGCTGCAGTCCATGAGGTCGCAAAGAGACAGACAGGACTGTGACTGAACAGAACTGAACTAAATTGAATATTGTGAAACCATCACCACAATCCTTCTCCACAACTCTTTCTATAGCAAAACTGTGACTTTATATCCACTAAATAACAACTTTTCATCCCTCTTTCCACAAATCCCTGACAACCACTGTCTGTTCCTATGATTTTGATTGCTCTAGGTGCCTCACTTAAGTGGAATTACATAACATTTGCCTTTTTGTTTCTAGTTTATGTCACTTAGCTTAATGTCTTCTAGGTTCATTCACATTGTAGTGTGTCAGAATTGCCTTCCTTTTATGGCTCAAAAACATTCCATCATATGAATGCACTATATTTTATTTATCTCTTCATCCATCAGTGGACAAATAGGTTGCTTCCACCTTTTGGCTATTGTGAAAAATGGTGCCATGAATATGGTCATACAAATATCTGTTCAAGTCCCTGATTTCTATTATTTTGGGTATACACTCAGAAGAGAAATTCCTGGCTATGGTATTAATAATTCTATTTTTAATCCTTTTGGGTTTTTTGGAACTGGTGATAATATTTTTCAAAGTTCTGCACAATTGTATTCTCTTCCAGAGAATGGAAGACTTAGTGTTCATTTAATTTTATCAAGCCAAGCTATTAGTCATCTAAATTAAGGTTGAAATGTATCAACTATGTTTTTTTATTTTTTTTTTGACTATTCAGTAAGGCTTAAAAGTTAAAAATCTGCAATGATGCTTGTGACTTGTTCACCAATAGCCGTCCATCAGGTTGGGTATCATTTCTATTGTTTCAAAATTATAAAAGTTAGAAGCCATAAAATGAGGATATGTTTATTTCTGGATATATCATGTTGCATCCATACTCATCCTAGTCACATGGCTAATTAACAAAGACTAGATCTAGAAAACACAAAACAACTACCTCAACCTGGTAAGATCAGAAGATTGACTTGGACAATCAGATGCTGTTTATTAATCACTACCAAATAATAGAGGAAAGTCTAGATAAATTATGGTATACTTGTACAGTACAAAAGTTACTAGTTTTTCAAAATACATTTGTAATTTTACTTAATGATACAGGAAAGTGCTTATACTAAATATAATTAGGTGAAAAGTCAAGATAATTTTTTCATACATTGTGATATTAATTGTACAAGAAAATAGAAAAAAAACTAGACATAAAATAACTGAAATGAAACATAGCTAAATGTTAATAAGTAATTTTACTATGGGCCTCCCTGGTGGCTCAGCGGTGAAGAATCCACCTGCCAGTGCAGGAGACACGGGTGTGATCCCTGGGTTGGGAAAATCCCTTGGGGAAGGGAATGGGAACCCACTCAGTATTCTTGCCTGGAAAATCCCATGGACATAGGAGTCTGGCGGGCTACAGTCCATGGAGTCACAAAGCGTCGGGCAGAACTTAGCAACTAAATAAGAATCTTACCCTATTTATTTATATATTATATATAGCACCAATTTTCATCAAATGAGTACACATTGCTCTTACAGTAAAAATGTGTATACGAGAAAAAAAATCTAGTGTGAGAGTCACTGGAGCTATAACAAAAAGCTGAAGCCATGGAAAAACACTCATTCATGCATCTCATTGTTCAGTCAGAAAGACCGTAGTCTGTTATTCCTGAAGAGATAGCAGAAGCAATGCTCTCTGTGCAACAGGCAGTGTGAGGGAGCCCTGAGGGATGTGCATGGGGATGGGGCTGGTTGATGATGGATTGCAGTTTAGAGGTAAAGAAAGAAAAGGTCTTATCTGTTCTTAACCTGCCCCAGAGTTGCATCCACTTCTCCCACCTCAGCACTCTCTCACCTCCCCATCTTTCCTTCATACAGAAGCAGCAGGCATGAAGACCAATGTTGTGAGTCACCTCTCCAGAGAGTAGCTGTCTTAATAAAACCAAAGTCTGAATCTAGACTACTGGGGGTCAGAAAATAGAATTCCAGGGGCCAGTACTCACCAAACTTAAATACTTTCTGAAAAGTCTACTCTGTGTAGACATCCACCTCAGATACGAAAAGACCAATGAAACCTCTTGAAAGAATGCATACTGTGTTGGAGATGAAGTCTCTGTTCCAAAGACAGGTAGAGGGACACCAGGGAGGCACCTGCCCTCACGGAGCTTTCCTGCATAGACCTCGGCCTTGGTAGGGCCTCACTTATCAGTGTGTGAGCCTCAGTTTAGGTTCTGTAAAGCCAAGTCAGAATTTTCTGTCTACAGTGGGACTGTGTATAAGCGTTGGTCATGGTTAAATGAGATTAGCTAATTTGATAGAGGAAAGAAACCACAGGTTTTATGGAATGATTGGAGAAGCTTTTAGACTTATACTAATGTTCCTTTGGTCATGGCTGGAGAAGCCAAAGTTCAGGACTGTGAAGCATCTGCAATGTTTTTCTAGGCAGCCAATCTATTTCAGAGACTTCTCATAATCGTTAAAGCAAACATCAGATTCTCCATACCACACCCTTAAAACTGGCAAAGAACTCTGAGCCAGGCCCAGCAGGGTTTGACCCCTTGAAAATGATGCTGTTTAAGGCCTCTGATATCACAAATGCCTCTCTGGCCAAACTCATTGGACAAATCTTTCAACATGGGCATACTTAACCTATAGTCTTCCTTACATAAACTATTTTATACAAGAAACAAAACTAAGTGGAAACAGGCATTTTCTGTCTATGCTTGTGTATACGATATATGTTTGTATATATGGGGTGTGTGTCTGTGTATGTATGATGTGAGTCTGTGTGTGTGTGTGCGTGCAATGGTATGTGTGGATGTGTACAGTCGCGACCTAAATCATATTTATCCATGACCTTTTGCTTATCTGTTATAGGCCTACGGGTATGTACTGTCAGAACTAATGGAGTAAATCCCAATTCCATGAGACACCCAATCAGAAAAAAGTCTCAGCAAGCCAAGAAAAACAGCTAGAGGAAGGAAGGACAGAGGAACTTTAAGAGCAGTAAGCAGTACAAGAGAGAATAGAGGAAAAAGAAGAGGCTGCTGTTCCCAAGACTAAGTAAATTCATGTTCCTCAGTACAGGCATTTTTCTTCACCAGCCATGCATTTTGGCCAACATTGAAAGAAGCCACAGAAAGAGATGAACAGCCAAAGATGCTTGATTCCACTGTGCTAAGAAAAGGTCTGGATGCCTGAGATTTCCTGCCTTCTCACCCTATTGAAACATCTTAAATCTCTCTTCTGAATTCTGGAGTTCTCATTGGACTAATGCATGGGGAATGCAGGGTTAGGCTCTTATTAATTTTTTTGCTACTGGATAATGGTTTTGAGAAATTAACATTTGCCAGACACTCTACTAAAGAGGGTACTTTTATTGTTCCCATTTTTACAATGACCTTTCATTTTTCAAATGAAAAATAAAACTTGAGCAACTTGATCATAATTAAGAGGTTGGTAGAATCAGGAGGAAACAGTGAAGTCACTCAGTCATGTCCGACTCTTTGCGACCCCATGTAGACTGCCAGGCTCCTCGTTCCATGGGATTTTCCAGGTGAGAATACTGGAGTGCATTGTCATTTCTTTCTCCTGGGGATAGTCCCAACCCAGGGATTGAACCCAGGTCTCCTGCTTTGAAGACAGACTCTACTATCTGAGCCACCTAGGGAAGCCCAAAGGAATTCAAATTCTAGGCCTGACCTCCAACTCACTCCTGAACATGAAAAAGCAAGAGTAGGTAGTTAATAAATGACTGAATTTGTCTAGAAATATGAGATGGGCAGCTGCATGTTAGTAAGGGATCTAGCCGCTTCATGCGCTAAATCATATAGCCTGAGGGTAGTGTTCACTGGCATCACAGCAGAACAGAATCCAGGTGACTCATGACAGGAACATTCACTGGGACCAGGAGTCCTGGGCTCTGAAACATCACTGGTCCTCTGTGTGGGTTGGCAAAAGCCAGTTTATACCCTCGGACTTCCATTTCTTCACCTATCAAACAAAGGCTATTCCACTTTATCCAAGTCTGATAGGAGGACCAAAGGAGATAAATTTACATGGAGATACTTCATACAACCCAGGCAGGAGGGAGTATCAGTGATGGAAGGGTCTTGACACTGGAGATGCTCCATGTTCTTCTTCTCCCCTACCTATCTTCATGGTTGTTCTTTGCTTTCTGCCATGGAAGAGCACTAACAATACTGCTATTATTTTAAGTAAAATTTAACAAATGCATAGGAAGTGCAAGGAACCAGAATTGGGAAATTCTGGCAAGTCAGATGGAAATCAGATCTCTGACTCACCATGACTTTCAGAAAGAATATCAAATGCTCTCTCCTAGCATCCAAGGCCTCTCCCAACTCTTTTCCATAGACTTCACACTCCAGTAATAACACATGACAAACAGTCCCTCCAACACAGCATGCTCGCTCAGGTCTCTGATCTCTTTCACTTGTGGCTGGAACATTGGTGCCCCATCGCCTTCAGTGTTTTGAGGCTCGGTCCACACACCACTATTGTCGAGAAACTACTCACCTCCCTCCTCAGTGCTCACACTGCTCGTGTTATTACACAATTCCTGAGCATTCTTGTCTTTGTCACTGTTAAGTTCCTCAAAAGCAGGAAACGTGTTTCTCTCACCCTGTTGTTTCCAGTGCCTGGCACACAATTTGGAATGTGGTGAATGTTTACTCAATGACACTAAATTAGACGTATTCATAGTACCACGTATACTCAGGAGAAAGTGGTGGCTGACTAGTGTAACACTGAACAAAGGCCTTCAAGAACAAAACTTTATTTCACTGCTACTGCTACTGCTAAGTCACTTCAGTCGTGTCCGACTCTGTGTGACCCCATAGATGGCAGCCCACCAGGCTCCTCTGTCCCTGGGATTCTCCAGGCAATAACACTGGAGTGGGTTGCCATTTCCTTCTCCAATGCATGAAAGTGGAAAGTGGAAGTGAAGTCGCTCAGTCGTGTCTGACCCTCAGCGACCCCATGGACTGCAGCCTACCAGGCTCCTCCGTCCATGGGATTTTCCAGGCAGGAGTACTGGAGTGGGGTGCCATTGCCTTCTCCGCTGTAATTTCATAATTAACCTAAAAGAACCTTGCTAATTTTATTAATAGGGTTCCTGCAAGTGCACCGAGTTTATCCAAGATAGGATCCATATTTTATTAACTTGGGAAATCACCGCTTCTTAAATAATATTCATCAACTAACTAAATGAACAAATGAATAGATTTACTATATCCATTTCTGGATCACTTCTAACTACAATATCTAACAAAGGATATGGTACGTAGCAATTCAAAAATGTTTGATGCATAAAGAACAGTAAAGATTCAAGATCTTCCAAGTGAGAATCTAGTTACTTTTTCAGGTTTAAGACCTTTCTACAATATGAAATTAAATATGACAATATCTGCCAAATGTTCACATCTCTAAGTAGATCTGCTAACAAAAGCTTCATGAAAATAGCACCCAGTGGCCGGTTAATCTCAAGACTGTCATGGTTATATATAAGGTGATTATATTATTTGACTATGATCATTGTAGACTTCTTAAGCTGATGCATTTAATGAATATATTTAGATGTAGGACAGTTATTATTTAAATTAAAGAGATACTGCATTATGTTAAATATCCACCTGTTATGTTATACATTCTAAAAGCATTTCTTCCAACCAATCTCTTCTCCCCAAGAGCCATTTGGCACCCATTAGAGTTCATGACATGGAGTAGTCTCTGTGATATTTCCCATATAAAAAATTAGGCCTTGAGGACCAAGTAGAGTCAGATGAGTTTACCTAATGGTGTTTTCCTCACAAAACAGTCAAAATAGCTCTCTCTTCCAGGAAACTCATGATTGGATTCTGTTTGGGGCAAGACACGCTCTTCCTGTCTAAGCCAACTTGGCTGAACGGTGCCTCGCTCTCCCACTGGGGATCATGAGCTTAAACAAATAGTAAATTTGGTCTTCGAGGAACCCAGGTTCAAAGGTGAAGGCAAGGCAGGGCTTTGTGCATGACTACAGTTAGTACCAAAAATGCTGAAACACGTGACTTCTCAAAATAAATCCACCAGAGTCCCAAAACCAAAGGTGCATGATCCAGCACCTCAGATTTCCTGTTGGAGTAGAAATAACAAACACAGATAAAAATTCATCACCCCATAAATTTATTCTAAACTCAACCAAAACCAACTGAAATAAATTGAATATTTTTAAAATGAGGAAAGCAAGCTCTATTCACAGTAATTTGAGTAATTTGATTCCTGATTCTGATGTAATTTAATCCTAAATATAATTTATTACAAAGAAGAATTCACTAGAAATTTAATATTAATAAATTAATAATATGTTTTAGTGCCCTAATATAAGTTAGCAAATGATTTAAAAAGAAGAGTAAGCACTGTGCTCAAATACAGAGAAATGAAATACTTCTCTTAAATTGCTATCACATCCTGTCAGGATGCACAAATAAGATGAAAATAAGTAGAAGATAATAGAAAGTAGAAGGAATAAATGATCCTAGATTCTTTGTCATCAGAAAAAAAAAAAAAATCCCAAATAGGCATTCAACAGCTGGTGTATATTAGCTAATCTTTTTCCACACACTATCACCTCCTTTCCCCCCTTTTGTTTTCTCCCATTGGCCTCCATTTCTCCTCCATTATCATTTTCAGCCTCATAATTATCATTATCATCATCATATCATCAGTAATAAAGATCAGGCAGAAACCCTCTGGGTCTCTTCATCGGGAAATCACCATTTGTGAGACATCCAAATATGGTTGCTATGGAATAAAGAGACTTCTGGAAATTGTAAGGTACTTGATTGCCATGCTATGTCGTGTTGATTGTTTAATGTTTACTAACATTGTTTTCCTTATTGTTTTATTTTTATTTAGTTTTGTATTTCATGAACAGAATTAATAACTCTCTCTGTTTTGCCCACACATTTCATGCAAAATAAATCCTACACTCTGTTTATCCCATATCCCATTTCTAACTAATTTACTTCTACTAAAAAGATTATAATTTTACAGAGGCAAAATGCAAACTATTTAAAATAATAGTATCAATTATTTTTTTAATCTGATATTTTAAAAATTCTTCTTAAAAGGTCATGCTAGATAACACATTATAATTTTACTCAGAGTGTGAGACAGGGGAGTAGAGGGAGCAGGAGAAGGGGAAAAAGAACTGCTATGTAAGACGTATGAATACCCAGTGTGGACTGAGCATTTTATATGCATTGCTTTAGTGAGCTTCCATGTTAAGAGGAGTATAGAGACTCAGGAACATCAAGTATCAGCTAGAAAGCAATAGAGTAAGAGACGAAATTGCTGTTTTTCTGACACTAAAGTCTATGTTTTTTTATAACTTTGTCTCTTATGGTTGTCCTCCTCTGACTCTTTTATATTTAATAAAGCAAAACATAAAACTAACTGTATTCCCTAAGAGATTTGTACACCAATATTATAATAGAAAAATACTAGAATTAATAAAATAAATGTCTAACAATAAGAGAATGATGGCATAGCTCTAAAATGAATAGCCATAAAAAGTAAGAATTCTGAAGAATTTACAATAACATGGGATATTTATATTGAAATGATATCAGAAGGTGATAATGATGGTATTGTCATGGTTAAGTAGAAAAGTAAAGATATAAATTAATTAATCAGAAAAACAAAGTCATAGCTCTCGCAAATTTGGACAGAAAAATTCTTAACAAACTTTAAAAGAAGAATGTGGGCTTAATAAGTCTATGTTGCTGCTGTTCATTGTTCAGTCGCTAAGTTGTCTTTGATTCTATGTGACCCCATCGATTGTAGCACGCCAGGCTTCCCTGTCTTTCACTATCTCCTGGAGTTTGCTCAGACTCATATCCATTGATCACTCTATACTTAACATTAAAAATTGCGATACAGCTACACTATGTAAGACCATGTGGTATTAGTGGAACAATGGTCACACACATCAACAGAACATAACAGGACCTAGGAATAGACTCACACAAATATATCCAACTGATTTCTGATAATTTTGCAAAAGAAGTTCAATACAGAATAGGTGGTCTTTACAAGAAATAAGGTTGGAACAATTGTATATCCAAGTGAAAAATAAAAATCAAAAACAAAAAATCCTCACATTTACCACAAAATGGATCATCGTGGACTTAAATGAAAAGTTAAAATGTAATTCTATGCAACTTTTAGGGGAAAAGAAATAGGAGAAAATCTTTGGGATAAAGAGCTAGATAGTGTTCTTAAACTTGACACTAAAAGCATGATACATAAAAGGAGATATTGATAAACTGGATCTAATCAAAATTTAAAATTGTTGTTCTCTGGAAGACCTCATATATACTTAGTAGTAAAGTAACAATCAGTTCACAAAAGACCTGAGTGGACATTTTACTGCAAAATATATAGAGATGGCAAACAAAATAGCCATTAGCAAAACTCATTTTACAGTAAGTATTATTGTTCATATAATATGACTGAGAAATTTCAGTATATACATGCACTTTATTTTTCCTGTTCCCCAAACAACAAACCATGAAAATAGCAACTGAGGTTATCTCTGATCTTTCCATGTTCATTTCAACATGGTTTTTGCTGTAGTTGCTAAGTCATCTCTCACTCTTTGTGACCCCGTAGACTGTAGCCTGCCAAGCTCCTCTGTCCATGGGATTTCCCAGGCAATAATACTGGCATGGGTTGACACTTCATTCTCCAGGGGATCTTTCCAGATCAGGGATCAGGGATGAAACCCATGTCTCCTGCATTGGCAGGCAAATTCTTTAACACTGACCACCAGGGAAGTCCATTCATCTCAATAATCAAAAACAAAAGAAGAACTCTCAAAGGAGTATCCCCAAACAATTATCCCTAAACTTTAATTGTTGGATTCAGGGAGCTTCCCGACCTGAAAAATTACCAATATATACTTTTAAATTGCAGGAAAAGAATTCAAATTTAATCTCAGATTCAACTATAATGATTGGGCATAAATACTACTCTTTTTAAAAACTGCAGTCATAGAAAGATTAAGTCTTTCTGCTTGAGGCCCTCAAAGACATACAGCCCCTCATAGATACTGAAATGTAATAGAAATTGACCAAAGAGCCAGTCTTTCCCAATGATGAGTTGAACAATGGCTAAGATGAAGTTATTAGAGCAGCCCAGAGCTCTCAGACAAAGACTTGTTCTTCCTGTGGGGTCCTTGGAATGCTTTCCATCATTCCCTGGGTATTCTTCTTGGATGATTTTCTTGGAAAATATTCACATTGATCTTTGGTTTATTCCATTGCTTCTCTAAGAAGCCAAAGTTAAAAACTGACCTTGAGCTCAAGTAACTTCTAATGTGTCACATATGGAGGCAGGGAGATAAATCTCTGTCTGTGGTTGAGAAAGAATAATTCTGCCAAAGCAGTGTTCCCAACAGCACGGATGATAATAATAACTCCACATATTAATAAAGTCTTTACATCTACCAAGTGTTTTCATATGTATTATATTCTGCATTTTCATACTACATATAATAATCTGGTCAACTTGTGGCATAGTTTTTTTATTAATAATTATGTTGCTATTCTATGGTGTGGGGAATTATAATTTATTTTTCTCCTACCATGCATGACTTTATTTTCTTTGGTTAATTATTTACTTAGGACAATGTTTAGTTCTTCCCGACCCAAGGATCAAACCCAAACCTGGGTCTCCTGCATTGCAGGCATATTCTTTACCATCTAAGCCACCAGGGAAGCCCTTTAGGTCTCTGGGCCTTTGCCAAAAAGTTTGAAGATTCCATTAATTACTGCTGTTAATTATTATACTCTCAAGTAGAACATAAATATTTGCATTGAGACTAGTTATGTATGTACATATAACATAAGCTTATCACAATTTCAAGAGAGTTAGAGTTACAATTTTTAAGTTGAAATAAGTATAAAGGTAACTTTTCATTGGTTAACTTACTTAAATCAACAGCAAATTGGATCATAATTAGCCATTTCCACTCCCTATCATTTATTTTTTTGTTCATCTACTGAGGTGTTGATATTTTTCTTATACATTTAAATGAATTATTTCATAATAAAAATTAACTCTTTCTTATAATTGATAAAGTGTTTTTCAGGTTTGTTTTTCTTTCATTTTAGTTTTTCTTTTTATTACACAGATGTGTTCCCCTTAGTTACTTATATAGCTTCAAATAGAGGAAGTTTTTCCCCTCACTCTAATATTATTAAATTTGTGTCCTGTTTCACTCTGATTGAACTTTGCTAAAATGTTTAGCTCTGTTTTTGATCCATACTAAATATTTTTATAAGAAATATGGATATAAATGTTAATATTATTGTCTTTTTTATACATTTAATACCTATATACTTTTAAATGGCAAAATAAATCTAAGAGGCTTATTATAAAATATGAATCCCTTGCTGCTATCCCCTCGATATTTCCCTTCTTCAGTGTCATCCCCGGTCTATATTTCTATATATAGGGGCTTCCCAGGTGGCTCATTGATAAAGAATCCTACTGCCAAAGCAGGAGATGTGGAGAAGATCCTCTGGAGAAGCAAATGGCAAATCGCTTTAGTATTCTTGCCTGGGAAATCCCATGGACAGAGGAGTTTGGTGTGGTACAGTCCATGGAGTTATAAAAGAGTCAGACACAATTTAGAGAATGAACAACAGTGCTTGTATCATTCATTTTTTTATTTTTTCAATTTTAGACATCTCAAGATGGGAGATAGGGACTTTACTCTCTTTCCCTATGCCACATTACTACACACAGGCACACTTTCATACTCTCATCTCCCCAATAAACGTATGTATTTATGTTGCTCAGATCAATCTATTTATAACTGATCATGCAGCCAGATATAATTACTTTCCTTATTTCACATAAACTTCGTTCTCCTTGGAGTCAATGAACGTGTCATTTACTTTGTTTTCTTTGCTGCCTGTGTTATTATAGCTAATTCACCCTCATCTTTTTTCAGTGTTCAAACACATCCAGTTTTCTATCAGTTTCATCTTGTGGAAAACTTCTATTTAAGAACCTCTGACCTACTCCAATTCTGGACTGGTTAGATTACTCTCTAGCCCTGTTACACAACTTTTATCCTAGTATTTCTTTTCAGAATTCCTAGTACTTAGCATAGGCTGCAATGACAGACTCCGAAAACAGAAACTTATTTCCTGCTCAAGTAACCATCTAAGATGGTGGTCCTTGGTTAGTGGGTGTGTCTCCTCCATGTAGCGAATTTGGAATCCGGGTTTCTTTCATCTTGTAAATTTACCATCTATCATCTTCTGTATCCAGTTGCTTCAAGGAGAGTTAGAAGAGGCACTTCTACTTCTTAAAAAGAGTAGCCTGGAAGTACCACAATTAGTTCTATCCACAGGACTCAGACCTGAGGCCACATTTAAAGCAAGAGAGTTTGGTGGATACAGTCTAACTATGTACTTAAAAGGAAAAGAAAAGGAATTTTTACTGACTACTAGAAATTTCTGCCACACCATCATATCAAGGGCATTCTTTGTGGTACTTCCTTCAGTGGAATCTTCTGTTTTCTAGATCCTGTCTTCCTCTCTCTTACTTTTACTTTCTTGGTTAGTGGAACACACCCTAAAATAGCTTTCTGAGAAATGGTGAGAATGAGATAAATTTTTAGTGATATTGTCTGTCCAAAAATATCCTTATTATACTCATATTTGCTAATTTTACTGAGTACAGAATTATAGGTTAGAAGACATTTCCCCTGAAAATGTGAAGACCTTTCCATAATAGTTTTTAAGGTATTGTTCTGTTTCTACAAAGTCCAAAGACTTTATGTATAATCTTTAGTATATCTGATTTTTTTCTTGCTCTGGGAGCTTCAAGATCTTTTCTTGACCACTGAAATTTTGTATTGGCAGGGTGTCATTCTGTTTTGATCCATTTTTCTGGGTATTTGCTAACTTTTCATTAGATAACATTATTTCTTCATGATTTTCTCTTCTGTTTTCTCTGATTTGTCTATTTAGAACTATAATTTTGTGTATGGATACTCATAAGACAATCTTCTAATATTTTTCTTTCCTATTTTCCATTTCTATTTAACTTTCTGAGAGAATTCCTCATCATTAGCTTTTAAAGCTTAGAATCATTTAATCATATTATATATATAGTTTTAATTTTCAAGACCTTTTTTCCTTGGAGTCATATTATCCCTTTTTGTGGCATACTATTCTTATTTCATTGATGCAAAATCTTCTTAGTTATTTATAATATAATGATATTTTGAATGTGTTCTGTATCCCTGTATAATCAAGTTCCATCCATGCTGATGTCTTCTACTTATGTATTTTAGTCTCTATCTTTTTAATTAGCAGTTTTGCTCAAATACCAGGGGATCATTGGCTGTCTGCTCACAGTCAAGAGTGGGTCTGTGCAGGCTGATGGGAACTGCTAGGCGCTGTACATGCTGTCAACTTTGGGCTTCACTTTTAGGAATGATGTGACTGGGCTATATCATGAAGAAAATATTGATGTACGCCTTAATGTCTTTTCTTGTTGGACCATTGAAATTCTGCACAGATAAACCATCCAGTGTATTAAGGAAAGTATAAGCCAGGTTCCTAGTATTCTGAGATCAAAGTGAGAAAAGAATGGTACAGAGCACTGAACATTCAGTGCACAAAATTTTGTGAAGTCTCTCAATTTGGCAGTAAGATTTTTCTTCCTTCAAATTCACCAAATATTCCTAGTCCGGGGATATGCAACCTCTCCAGAGAATAAACTTCTTCTCCTGCCAGGGTGACAGAAGCGAAGCCTTCCAGCTGGGTAAAAAAGGGAAAGAATCTGGTGGGTTAACTGCATCTTAAAGCAGAACTTAATCCAACCTCCTGTTTTCAACAACTTCTTCATACACCTCATCCTCCACACTTCCAGAGGTAACTGGTGCTGACAATTTCTGAGCCTCTTGGGAGATCTGTGGTACAGATTGAGGACCTACTCAGCTTTCTCCACTGTTGACTTGGAATTCAGTTTTTGTTTGTTTGTTTTCGGGTCTGTTAAGTATTTTAGCACCCATCTTGTTGCTATTGCCATTTCTCAATTTCTCTGTGATTTGTATATTTATGTTTAGAAAATCCTTTACTGGAGTTTCAAGAGAGAGTAGAGGTAAAAATGTTCAATCCTTGCTGTTCGACTCAATAAGCCTTAATATATCTTTTCATTTTCCAAATTGGTATCCTATCAGACCACCACTTAATGAACAAACCTGATGTTCTCCTTGTTTGGGGTATTTATTTGACACATACTGTTTTAATTATACTGTATGTTCTAACTAACTGATCCATTTTATACCAGTATCATAAAGTATATTTTTTGTTATGCTAGAATATATTATCAGATGCAGTAATTGCTCGGCACAAGCTAGCTCTCTCTCCTTATTGATTAATTTATTCAGGTAACCCATGTGGCAAGAACTCTGTTAAGACTCATCATGCAAGCAACTTGCAAATAATACCACACACAGACTTTTGTTTTGTTTTGTTTTGAAAGATTGACATGTCCTTAAAATTAGTTCCAATTCATTAATCATCCCTTTTCTAGTATATGTCAGCCAAAATTGTTTCTATTCCAGGCATAAAGATTAAAAATCTCCTGGGTTGACAATTTACCATGGAACATGACCCATCTATTCAGCTAATCTTCTCCAACCAGAAACACACAGAGAGACACATATGACCACACACATACCTCCTTAGGCCATGAGTATCTCACTTAGATTTCTGCCCCTTTGAAGCTCAGTGACATTTACTGCTTCAGAATATCAAGATATTTTGTCAGACATGAACGTTAGCAATCTCAGTAACATCTCTTTTCCATATTAAAGATTAAAAAGGGAATCAGCTTTGTAATAAACCAGGAAAATAATTGCTATGGAATGTCACTTCTGATCATCTAATCTGGGATTATCCTTTATGTACATTACTAAATATTTTTCCCCTTATCAGACCTTCCTTGTTTCTGAAATGGATTACAAAATGATCAACTCTGTTCTTTAGTTCTTTTTTTAAGTTACAATGAATAAGTAACTCAGACATTCAAAACTGATTTTTTTCTCTCATAAAAATTTATCCAGGAAACACATTTACTTTTACTACACTTCTAATCTTATCATATCTGGCAAATAAATGTTAATCAAGTAATCATCTAGAGCTATACCTAATTATGTTTATGAAAGCAAGTAGTTGCTATACTTCTCTGATGGTTCTTCATTGCTAAAATTTATTCTCTGTAGCTATTAGAGTAGCCAAATGGATGGTCCAGAAGATTGCTGGTTACATGAGGGAATAACCTACATGTTTTATAGTTGAGGTAGTGGCAAGAAAGATCAATAATAACTACAGAGAGAAGTACAAGAAATAATAGTATTATCCTATACATGACACTCCTGGGGAATATAATTCAATTATTTGTAAAAGAATTGTACATCAGTTTTAAACTGCTTTGTTTCTTATTCTAGGTCTTGTTCATCTTAGAGGTTGATTGTGTGATTTTTGGCTTACTCTTATGATCACTCAGAGACATTAAAACAATGGTGTGAACTTATTGGAACATTCCCCTCCTAATCTCACTGGAAAAGTATAAAGTTTTTAATGGCCTATTTATGGTTCTCAAAAACTTGATTTAGGGTGGGAAATATTGGACTAAACTACTTTTTTTTGCAATCAAAAGCACATACCAAAAATAAGATAGCCTCTCAAATTAGGAATTTAGGGTCCAAAAATAAAATGGAATCCAAATGTTTGTTAAGAAGAAACTAGGCAGAGACAGTATTCTCAACCCACCCCACCCACTCCCACTCCCACCAGAAAAGAAATTCTCAACGAGGTGTTTGCAAATGCTTAAAGGACTAAGGCTCATTAAAATAGGTGATCTTTACAATAACAAAGTTAAAAAGAAGCAGCTAAAATAAAAATCAAGGGAACAGTTAAGAGTGGTCTAGTCTTTCCTCACTACAAATATGACTTCTCTCAACTCCAGCAGCTTAACTTTGTTGACTTTGAAGGCAGTCATCAGAGGCTGAGTAACACCCAGTCTTTCCATTTCAAGTTTCTAAATTCCTTCCCTTTGGTGCTCCTGTCCAAGAATAATACATAGCCCAAGTGCCCCTGGACAAAGGGGCCAAATCTACGCAGTACTCCTTTTCAGGAAATGAGCATCTCAATGTCTTTTCTCTACCTTTTGCTCCTGATTGGGCACGTTCACCCAATAAGAAGAGAAGATAAAACTATTTAAATATGCTTGTGAGTGCTTGTTTCACACAGGGGAAAACTCGTGTGCTTGAGTCAATAGTAAAGCCCTAGGCATAAGGAAACTAGATTCTCCTTGCCCCTGTCATTTCCCCAGCTTCTACATCAGAGCCTGCACAGGTATTTCTGGCATCATCTAGGTGAAGTAACATAACCATATGGAGCAACTAAATAATAAGAATCAGGGCCAGCTAATTTTAGACAGAGTAAATCTCAGTGTTGTGCTGAATTCCCCTTACAAGACAATTGCCAACAAATAATGTGATTTATCCCTCACAGAAGACTAGTAGGGGGAGGAGGGTAACAAGGAAGGAAAGAGAAGGGTGTACATGAGTCAATTTTTGGAGAAGTCTGAATAAATAATAGTCAAACTAATGGCAACTGGAAGGAAACACCCTAATGAGCTGGAGCAGTAATGCTTTATAGCAAACATAAATAGCTTGAGTTTTAGGATTTAAGTCTTAAAGCTGACCTAAACACATGCACACTCACACACACACACACATACACATACAGGGAGTTTTTTATGATACAACTCAGTTGATAGAGTAACAGTCATATTATAGCATTGAGACTATATTTATTGAGTCCAAAGGAGATAGAGATGAATGAGAGAGAATGAGAGAGAGAGAGGGAAGGAAGGCGAGACAGACCGACAGAGAAACAGATACAGAGGGAGAGACAGAGTGAGCCAGATCTCTAACCAGACCTCTTTTGTATGGTTTAGGGGAAAGAACACTTCAGAGCAGTCTCTGCCATATTACCTATTAGCAGAGCCTTGGGGGAATATTAATCACTTAATCACCTAATGCCTTAGATTCTTTTTACATAAAATTGAGATGATACTACCCTGATTTCCATGGAGGAGAAAATGAGATAAAATATAAAAGGGCATTCTATGAACTTAAAAAATGTGCAACAAATATTAATAACATATAAAAGCGTTTATATACTACATATTCTTATGTCATTGGTGAGAATACAAAATACTTTCAAAACAAATCTTCTAAAAAGCAATTTGCATAAAGAGCAATGAAAGTTTTCATACCATTTATATATACTTTTACACATGGAAATTTATTCTAAGTAAACAATCAGAGATATGGACAAAATATTTTTCATAAACATGTTCTTTGCAGTGTTACTTAAAATACTCAACCAACTGGAATCAGCCTTAAGGTCCATTAGTGGGATAACAGGATATACACCACTTTATTAGACTATCCTTAGTATTAGTCGCTCAGCTCATTCGTGTCCAAGTCTTTGCGACCCCATGAACTGTAATCCACCAGGGTCCTCTGTCCATAGAATTCTCAAGGCAAGACTACTGGAGTGGGTAGCCATTCTCTTCTCCAGCAGAATCTTCCTGATCCAGGGATCAAACTTGAGTCTCCCGCATTGCAAGCAAATTCTTTACCATCTAAGCCACCAGGGAAACACAGAATTGTGCATAGATAGATCTTTACTGGCTCATGTTTTTAATCAATGCTGAAGAACATGAATATGGAATATATTCACATTAAGCTAAAAACAATTGTAAAATCATAAACACATTATGGTCTAATTTATAGCATATGCATATAAATATATCTACAGACACACACACCCATGCAACTCCAACAATGTAAAAAAGTATCTCATATTACTGACAATGTGGTTGTTTTTAGGTGGTACAGATTCTATTAATTTGGGGATGATTTTTCCTCTCTTCTCTAAGTTTTCTAAAAATTAATCCATGAATTAATTATTTAATAAGAAAAATGTTATTTAAAATGTTACATATATTCTTGTTCATAATATATTACCCAGTAAGTGGTCCACTGACTTTACCTTGTAGGACCCAGATAAAGAAAGTGATGAGGAATTTTGAGTAAGAGTGAGCTGTTGTTTCCTGAGCTTAAGTTTCCTTCATTTATACTTCAGTCAATAGTACAGGGATTTAATGATTTGGAAGATGATCTCCTTGTAGCTCAGTGTTTATGCAAATATATATCAATCACTGTCTGTTGACTGAATAAATCATATGTACTGTATATATTTGGAAAGCCATTTTAAAATATGCAGATGCAATTGTGTTTAAAAATTGTGAGTCCATTTAAAATGATTAACAATATCATAACAGAATTTTTATCAGCATATACACCAATCAATAGAAACTAAAAGTATAACTGTTCTTAAATATAAATATGCAAAATACTTTGCTACTAACAATAATTCTTCATCTATTACTCAGAAGAAATGAACAAGGGAAGCCTCAAACATCATGTCATGACACACAGCAAGGAAGCAATCAAAGACTATAGAGTACAACAACGTTATCTGGAAGCAAACTTGAAGGAGCTCTTATTGAGTGAAAGATGGAACAATCTGAGCTCCAAAGTATTAATTATGCTTAAATCCATAAGGTAATAATAACATTTTAAAAAACTAACTTCACCAGCAGAGAATTTTAGAGAGCCAATTTATTATTTTTAAAACTGGTGAATAAAGAGAAAGAATGAAGCATTTATTCTGCCTTTCCTGTATTAATTGTACAACTGAGTAACCAATTAGTAGTTGAAGAAATGTATTAGATGTTAATCAGTCAAAGCTTTATTTCTTGACTTGAACGGAGGAAAATCTTAAGTTACACACAATGATGTTTGCTGAATAAGTGAATGAATACATTAACCAAGTATAAAACAGAGATTTTGGTCTTTATTATTTTTTCTGACATCCTATAATGTTGCTTGAAAATGTAAATAACATAGTGCTTTTCACTGAAATAAATTATGCTTGTGATATTGAATCATGTGACTCCCAAAGTCACCTGAACCTAGAAGAGAAAACCCACCTACTATTCCCTTAGGAAGATCTTTTCTGCCCTAGTTCCCAAAAAGAAGGTCAGAAGGTATTATTCTGCTCAAGAAAATCAAATGTTTAGAGGCCCTATGTAGGGAACTTAATGAAATTGGTATATAAAATTCTATCTGGGAATAGGTGGTAAGACATCAGTTTGGGGAAAAAACAGGGTGTGCAAAGGACTAGGGAACACTGGGAGTCACTGGGCTTTTCTGAAAGAGGGCAAAAGCTGCTTTTTTATAGCCTTTTTGAAGATATGGGGGATCAGGGCCAAGGGTTGCCCAAGTGTTTTTCAAAGGAATTTGGATATTTAAAGATTCATGTGAAATCCCTCCCCCTTTTTGGTTATTAAATAATTCAAATATAAAACACTGTGCGAGCCAACATTGAGTGCCAAACTAAACACTCTGGAGGCCAGGTCCTGCCAAGAGGCTGCTAGTTGTCTGCCTCTGGATAAGGACCCAGGATGGGCACTTGCATATTTCTTCTATGTCACCTTGGCTGTTTGTAATATGTGTGTGTGCCAACAGATTGTGCATTGATTTCTAAGCTGCAGAAGGTGTCTCAGTAGAACCATTTTCCTAAAAAAGGTCTTGGCAGCAACTTATCTGAAAGCCCTTCAACTAGAGTGGCTCTTCTCCTCCAATCAAATCCTTACTAAATGTATTATACCCTGAAGGTGGCAAGAAAGGATCAACTGGGTAAGGATAAGATTCTCCATGCAGAAACAGTCAGGCCAGTCTCTGTGGTTTAAGTCAGGTCCACAGTGGTGGAAAATTGGCTGGAACTCCCAGCCTAGATCTTTGAGTCACACAGGAGGGGAACCTTCCCATCGTGTGCCCTGAAATAGGGAGTCTGCATGGAGCTCAGGGCTGCTGAAATACTGTGATGAACAAAAGCACAAGCAGGAGCTGAATGCTGCCAAGACTTCTTGACCACCAATAGCACCGAAGCTTCACATTATTACATTGCCGTCTACTGAGAAACTCAGTAGAAACTACAATTACACAGCTGGTACCGTTCATCACTGTACCCTTGAGTGTGAAAAGAGAATTGGAAATTATAGTCTGAAATGGGCACAAAACTCCTACTGTAAAATAATATTATTTCCAGAAATCTCAAATTGTTATGATTTGACTTTCACCCTGAAAGAAAAAGAAAAAAATGAAAAAAGATCTAGGGGTCCAAAATTTTCAGCTAGATTCCAGATGTTACACAATAAAAAGCGAGGAAAGCTTTCTATGCTTTGGACAGTCTTTCCAAGGATATTGGCTTTTCTGAAGGCCCAACAGAATAAGCAAACAAACAAATCCATATTAATATGTTTAATAAAACTTAAGCCCTCCTGGTCCAAGAAGTGATATCAATGTGATTAAATTTCCCCAACACACATTGTAGGCTCATTAAGAGTACCAGCCAGAGAGAGAAAGCATTTCTGAGCATTCATAACCCAATTGGAATGCTAGGTGCCTTTTGTAGGATTTCGTAGGTAAACAAGGAGACCACCTGTAATGCAGGAAATCCAGATTCGATCCCTGGGTTGGGATGATCCTCTGGAGAAGGAAATGGCAACCCGCTCCAGTATTTTTGCTGGGGAAATCTCCTGGACAGAGGATTTGGTGGGTTACAGTCCATAGCGTCACAAGAGTTGGACACGACTTAGTGACTAACCTACCATAGGTGAGTAAGACTTGCTAGAGGATTGTAGTTTCTTTTTGTGACTATATTTTGTCAGGGAAGGGGCTTTTGAGCATATATTCATCTCATCACTTTCTTTAAATGACAGACAGACATATATCACACCAAGGGGCATGTACCTAAGCATAGACTTGAAATGGCAACCCACTCCAGTTTTTTTGCCTGGAGAATCCCATGAACAGAGGAGCCTGGAGGGCTGCAGTCCATTGGGTCACAAAGAGCTGGACATGACTAAGTGGGTAAACAATAACAACAACATGTGCCTATTAGGACTGCAAAGAAGATTAAAACAGCCTCTGTGTTTAATAGTTAACCATCTAGTTTTAGCTCCTGTCTGAGCCTCAGTTTCCTGTTCAGTAAGTGAAAGTGATGGTTTAATAATTTAAGTTCTTTTCAGTAATTATATATTATTTCCAATGATCCAATAGATTGACAATGGCATCTATCTTCTTTTGTTCTGAAATATGGAACATGGAACACATGCAGAAGAGGATGGTATAATTGTTGGGTCAGGTGTTGGATTGGTGTATATAAGATACTCTCCATTATGCAAGTATGTGACTTTCATGTTTTAATTCATTGCCCACCTTCTGTGCCTAGAATAGCAACTTGTATATAGAACTGTAGGTTCATGATTTTTTAACAAAGGTTATAACATTTGTCCATAGTATTTTGAAACTGAGGATTAATATTTTTTCTTTTAATACCAAGTTTCTTTTAACAGTGAGTTGGTATTGCATGCTCCATGACACTCATGGCATGATTAAAGAGAATGCAGATCAAGGAATAGAAACAATAAAACATTATTCAGCTAAGGACAATTTTCAAAAAGTTGAAAGACAACCTATGGATTGGTAAAAATATTCGCAAACCATATACTTGATAGGGCTTCCCTGGTGGCTCAGATGGTAAAGAAACACCTGCAGTGCAGGAGACCTGAGTTTGATCCCTGGGTCAGGAAGATTCCCTGGAGAAGGGAATGGCAACCCACTCCCGCATACTTGCCTGAAGAATTTCGTGAAGAGGAGGAGTCTGGCAGGCTAAGTCCATGGGGTCACAAAAGGGTCAGACATAACTGAGCAACTAACACTTTTACTTTTTCACTTTTCATAAACTTAACAAGGATTTGCTGCTGCTGCGTCGCTTCAGTCATGTCCAACTCTGTGCGACCCCATAGACGGCAGCCCACCAGGCTCCCCGTCCCTGGGATTCTCCAGGCAAGAACACTGGAGTGGGTTGCCATTTCCTTCTCCAATGTATGAAAGAGAAAAGTGAAAGTGAAGTCGCTCAGGCGTGTCCGACTCTTCGCAGCCCCATGGACTGCAGCCTACCAGGCTCCTCCGTCCATGGGATTTTCCAGGCAAGAGTACTGGAGTGGGGTACCATCGCCTTCTCCAATAAGGAGTAAACACCCTAAATACATAAGGAACTCATACAACTAAATAGCAGCAAGACAACCTAATTAAAAAAATAGACAATGGCCTTGAATAGACATTTTCCAAAGAAGACATACGAATGGCCAATAGGTATATGAAAAGGTGCTCAATTCATTAGTCATTCAGGAAATAAAATCAAAACCACAGTGAGATGTTGTCCCACAGTGAAGTAAAGTGAAGTAAAGTGAAGTCGCTCAGTTGTGTCCCACTCTTAGTGACCCCATGGACTGTAGTCCACCAGGCTCCTCTGTCCATTGGATTTCCCAGGCAAGAATACTGGAGTGGGTTGCTATTTCCTTCTCCAGGGAATCTTCCCAACCCAGGGATCAAACCCAGGTCTCCCGCATTGTAGACAGATGCTTTACCATCTGAGCCACCAGGCTCTTTACCATCTGTAAAAGCAAAACTAAACTCACAGCTGTTAGGATGGCTATTATTCAAAAATGAAGGGGCTTCCCTAGTAGCTCAGCTGGTAAAGAATCTACCTGTAATGCAGAAGGACCCCGGTTTGATTCACTGGAGAAGGGATAGGCTACCCACTCCAGTATTCTTGGGCTTCCCTGGTGGCTCAGCTGGTAAAGAGCCCACCTGCAATGAGGGAGACCTGGTTCGATCTGTGGGTTGGGAAGAAGATCCCCTGGAGAAGGGAATGGCTACCCTTTCAAGTATTCTGGTCTGGAGAATTCCATGGACTGTATAATCCATGAGGTCGCAAAGAGACAGACACAACTGAGCAACTTTCACTTCACAAAAAATGAAATAAATGATAATAAGTGTTGGTGAGGATACAGAGAAAAGGAAACCTTGGACACTGTTGGTGGGAATATAAACTGGCAGGGCTATAAAGGAAAACAGTATGGAGGCTCCTGAAAAACTGAAAATAGAACTACCATATGATCTGATCCAGCAATCCCTTTGCAGGAAATATAGTCAAAGAAAATTAATACTTTGATCAGATGCTCCTATGTTATTGCACCCTTACTCACAATAGCCTATGATATGAAAGATACAAAAACAGCCTAGGTGTCCATCAAAGGATAAGTAGATAAGGAAATTGTAGTATGTATGTCAATTATATTTCAACTGTAAATAAATAGATATGTTATGGAAAAAATAAATGGTAAGATATATACATTATATATAAAATTAAGAATATTATTGAGCATCGAAAAAGGAGATACTGTCATATGCAAAACAAAAAAACAAAACAAAACAAAAAGTTCATATGAATGAACTTGGAGGACAGTAAGCACAATGAAATAAGCCATACCAAAAAAAAAAAAAACAAACACAACAACTGCGTGATCGCACTTATTTTTGGAATCTAAAACATTCAAATACATAGAAGCAGTGAGTAGAACAGTGGTTACCAGGGGCAGGAAAGGGAAATAGACAGATGTTGGTCAAAGGGTACAAAGCAGTAGTTATGCAGAATGAGTAAGTCCACAGATCTGATGACTAGCACGATGACCATAGTAATGATATCACATTGAATACTGAAAATCTGCTAAGAGAGTGGATTTCAGGTGCTCTGATCACACACACACATACATAAGACATGGTATCTATGAGAGAAGTTGTGCTAAATAGCTTTACTGAAGTGTATACACTTCACCATGTATACGTATGTCAAACCATCATGTCTTACATGGTATATATATACATTTAAGCATACCTTGAAAATAGTTCCAGTTCAGTTACAGAGCACCATGATAAAGCAAATATCACAATAAATCAAGTCATACAAATTTTTTGGTTTCCCAGTGCATTACGTTATGTTTATAGGGTACTATAGTCTATTAAGTGTGCAACAGCACTATGTCTAAAAAATGTGCATCCATTAACTTAAAAATACTGTATTGCTAACAAAATGCTAACCATCATCTGAGCCCTAAGTTAGTTATAAACTTTTCCTGATAGAGGATCTTGCCTTGATGTTGATGGCTGCTGATGGACCAGAGCAGTGGTTGCTGAAAGTCGAGGTGACAACATCTTAAAATAAGACAACTATGAAGTTTGTCACATCAGTTGACTCTTCCTTTCACAAATTATTTCTCTGCAGCATGCAGTGCTGTTTGACATCATTTTACCCACAGTAGAACTGGTTTCAGAAATTTTTTTCAAACCATGCCACTGCTTTATCATGTATATGTCATATTCTACATATGTCATATTCTACATATGTCATACATAAGTATATGTCATATTCTAAATCCTTTGATGTCATTTCAACAATCTTCATGGTGTCTTCACCAGGAGTAGATTCCAACTCAAGAAACCACTATCTTTGGTCATCCATAAGAAGCAACTCCTCATCTCTTAAAGATTTATTGTAAGATTGTAGCAATTGAGTCACATCTTTAGGCTCCACTGCTGATTCTGGTTTTTCTGGTATATCCACCACATCCGCTGTTATTTTCTTCCCCTGAAGTCTTAAACCCCTCAAAATCATCCATGAGGGTTGGAATCAACTTATTCTAAACTTCTATTAATGTTGCTATTTTGATCTCTTCCCATGAATCATGGATGTTCTTAATGGCATCTAGGCTAGTGAATCCTTTCCAGAAGGTTTTCAGTTGACTTTGACCAGATCCACCAGGGGAATCACTATTTATGGCAGCTATAGCCTTACAAAATATATTTGTTAAAATAAGTCCTGAAAGTCAAAATGACTCCTTGATCCATAGGCTGAAGAATGAAAGCTGTGTTATTAAGCATGAAAACAACATTAATCTTGCTGCACATCTCCATCAGAGCTCTTGGGTTACCAGGTGCATTGTCAATAAGCAGAAATATTTTGGAAGAAATATTTCTTTCTGAGCAGTAGGTCTCAATAGCAGGCTTAAAATATTTAATAAACATTTTGTAAACAGACATGCTGTCATCCAGGCTTTGTTGTTCCATTTATAGAACACAGACAGAGTAGATTTAGGATAATTCTTGAAGATCCTAGGATTTTTGGAATGGTAAACAAGCATTGGTTTCAATTCAATGCCACCAGCTGCATTAGACCCTAACAAGATAGCTTGTCCTTTGAAGCTTTGAAATCAGGCAATCCATTCTCCTTTCCAGCTATGAGGTCCTAGACGTCATCTTCCTACAATAGAAGGCTGTTTCATCTACACTGAAAGCCTGTTGTTTAGTGTTGTTGCTGTTTAGTCTCCAAGTCGTGTGTGACTCCTTTTGTGACCCCATGGACTATCAACCACAAGGGTCAATGGATTTTCCAGGCAAGAATACTGCAGTGGGTTGCCATTTCCTTCTCCAGGGGATCTTTCCGATCCAGGGATCAAACCCACAACTCCTGCGTTGGCAGGCAGATTCTTTACCATATGAGCTACCAGGCAAGTCCATTGTTCAGTGTAGCCATCTTCATTAATGATCTCACTTAGATCTTTTGATGAGATGGTTGGATGACATCACCAACTCAACAGACATGAGTTTGAGCAAACTCCAGGAGATAGTGAAGGACAGGGAAACCTGATGTGCTGCAGTTCATGGGGTTGCAAAGAGTCAAACATGACTGAGTGACTGAACAACAACAAAGATCCTTTGGATAACTTGCTGCAGCTTCTACATAAGCTCTGCTACTTTACCTTGTACTTTTTTATGTTATGGAGATGGTTTCTTTCCTTAATCCTCACAAATCAACTTCCTCTAGCTTCAAAGTTTTATTCTGCAGCTTCTTCATCTCTCTCAGGCTTCAAAGAATTGAAAAGAGTTGGAGCATTGCTCTGGGTTAGGTTTTGGCTCAAGGGAATGTTGTCATGGGTTTGATCTTCTATCCAGACCACTGAAACTTTCCCCCTATCAGCAGTAAGGCTGTTTCACTTTCGTATCATTTGTGTGTGTTCACTGAAGTAACACTTTTAATTTCCTTCAAGAACTTTTACTTCTCATTCACAACTTGGTGCATGAGGACTAGCTTTTGACCTATCTGGACTTTTGTCATGCCTTCCTCAATAAGCTTAATCCTTCCTAGCTTTCAAAGTGCAGAGAAGGCAATGGCAACCCACTCCAGTACCCTTGCCTGGAAAACCCCACAGACAGAGGAGCCTGGTAGGTTGCAGTCCATGGGGTCACTAGGAGTCGAACACGACTGAGCGACTTCACTTTCACTTTTCACTTTCATGCATTGGAGAAGGAAATGGCAACCCACTCCAGTGTTCTTGCCTGGGGAATCCCAGGGACGGGGGAGCCTGGTGGGCTGCCATCTCTGGGGTCGCACAGAGTTGGACACGACTGAAGTGACTTAGCAGCAGCAGTAACTTTCAAAGTGAGAGATAGGCAACTCTTCCTGTCACTTGAACAGTTAGAGGCCACTGTAGGATTATTCACTGGCCTAGTTTCAATACTGTAGAATCTCAGGAAAGAGGGAGTTCTGAGGAGAGAATGAGAGATGAGAGAACACCCAGTCCATGCGGCAGTCAGAACTCACACACACTTACTAAGTTCACTGTCTTACTTAGACACAATTTATGGCATCCAAAAACAATTACAGTAATAACATCAAAGATCACTGATCACAGATCACCATAACAAACAAAATAATAATAATAAAAGTTTGAAATATTGAAAGAATTACCAAAATGAGACCCAGAGAACAGGCGAAAAATGTACTGAGAAAAAGGCACTGAGTTTCTCAATGCAGGGTTGGTTGCTACGAATCTTCAATTTGCAAAAAAACATGCAGTATCTGTGAAGCACAATAAAGTGAAACAATAAAATAAGATATTTATTTAAAAAAGAAAGAATAGAACACACTGAGGTGTTAGAATCATCTGTGAAATGGAAAGAATACCTCAGAAGATCATTGCAAATGTTATAAAGCATGCATATGTTATTTATTACTATGACTACTACTATTAAAATGCAATATCTAGATAAGTATCTCCCTTTCTGCACTTTCCTAGTAACTAACTACAGCTCCCTCCTCATAGCCAGGGACAGCTTGATCCTTCCTTATCGCCTTTGTTTCTTTACTGTAAATAGCTCTACCACTCACAGGCTGTTCCACCCTCCTACAAACCCTAGAATGTTTTTCTCCGTATGTCCACAGAAAGCACACTCACTGCAAGTAACCACTTAGCAAGTTAGGAGAACTTGAAGAAGACCTCCCTTCCAGCCCTGCCTAGGACCCTAGCCCTTCGTTGCCATCATTTGTTTCAAATCCTTTAGCTGATTCACAGGGAACATTAATGAATGAAATTGATCCCTTGGGTACAAAGATAGCCATTGTCCCTGACATACTTCTCCCTGAATCCAGCTGCTCTTTAGGCTCCACAAGCTATAGAATGCCAAAACACTGCTCCTGACATGTCACACCTGCTTCCCAGGGCACATCTCACCCAACACCAGCCAGACTACAACCATGGGCCATGTTTAATGATTCGGCGGTGCTCAGATTAACTCTTTTGCTTGACTGGCTTTTATGGATGTAGCAAAGTCCATTTGGTCTTGTTTTAATAACATCCCAATAAAAGAGCTGGGAAATTAGATGCTAGGAATGACATTTAAATCCTCCATTTCCCTTTGCTGCAATAATAGCCTTTTTGATAATAAAGTAGATAAATTTTATTAAATTATATGAAGTTTTTCCATTTGAAAGCAATTAAAAAATGCTTTCAGTTCAGAATTACAAAACTATTCACTTCGGATTTGAGGCTGACGTTTTTATTGGTAATCTGAGTTATAACATGTTCAGCTCTATGCCCATTCATTGGCCCCTGATACTTCTGCCAACTTTTTATGGTTTTATGTGAAAGTACAGTATTTAAGCCTCCTCTAAATTCATGAGCTTCCCCTGCTTCTGAAAAAGGCTCCTCAGGGTCTTAACAATGCACAACCAGGGCTGATGTTTATTTAAAAACATCTGCTCCATCCTTTGTGGTATAACATACTAAAGTAGCCTGACATTTTAAATACTTTTTCTTTACACTTTGTGTCAAACAATGAGAGAACGTAACTACTCTCATGATGAAAAACTGTTCAGGGCAATTACAAAATGATACAGTAAGTGGACTAAATGGTACCCAAAGTAATCAAAGGCAAACACTGGGATTAGCCCGAATGCTGCAAAAGCCCACTTTTACGGAGATTTCTAGTTCCTTAACTATCTCTATGATTATGCCTTACATCTTAGTGCTTCCTAATTGATAATGAAAATAGTTCCTTGTTTTTTATTTTTTAAGATAAGAATGTGAATTATTATTTTTAAAGTTTTTGACGAAACAGGACAGGCAAAAACAATGCTATCTCTATATCCATGATCGCTATATCTGCCTAGGAGCCTAGACTGGACAGAAATTCTTTTAGTGCTACTGATCACTGATTCACTTGAAACCATTTTTCATAGCCACCTTTACTTAGTCCAGTGCAGAAGTGAATTAAGGATGTAAGGGAATGCAGTTTCTTTTTCTTTTTTTTACTTGTATGCACATGACTCATTTAACTACCAGAGTATTGACCAGTAGAGACCCCATTCAACCTACTTTAATGATAAATGGTTGTTTCTGAACCAAAAGGTGCTTCTGATATTTTCAAAGACAATTTTTTATCAATCCCAACACCACTTCAACATCTCTACCCAAATACATATATACACATAAAAAAACTGTTTTCTGCCACAGATTGGGCAAAAGTAAACTTTGGTTTAGCCTCTACTGATAATAACAGACTACAAATGCCTTTAATCAGTAGAAAACCATAAGACTGAAGGCACATGAACATTCTTCTGGGCATGAAAGCTGAAACAAATTTGACGCTGAAAGAAGATAAAAGTCAAACGTGGCTAAATTTCCTGAGGAACAGCTTGACAGCCACAACACAGCGAAAGCAGAAGAAGGCACAGCTCTGCTTATTAGCAGAAGGAAGAGTGATTACTCAGTGTGGTTGAAAATCTATCGTGCAGTCACAAAAACACAGGTTGCTAGTGCCAGAAGGAAGTCATAGAATATTCTAGAAAGAGATACTGTCCTGTCCTGGGATTCCTGTTCTGCCTTCCTCAGGAGGGCTCAAGCTAGTTCAGTAGGAGTTTCTGACTATCCTTCTTCATCCCACACTCCTGGGAGTCTGCTACCCCATGGGCTAGCAGTCAGGGGTTAACACAACTGTGCCCAACTGAATTCCCAGAAAGAAGCCAGAGGGAGAAGGCCATAGGATCTGTGAGAGCATACACAACAGGGAAATGTTACTTGTGACCTTTTAATATCTTGGCTCACATTGGTCCATAAATCTCCTTTTCTGATCACACCAACCTACCCCGTGAACACACAGGCCTTTGATTGCCTCTTTATTAGCTTAGCAAATGGAGTGATGGGTGAGCTTCTGTCATGGTGCTGACTCTGTTACAAAGTGTAAAGGCAATTTCCACCCGCCCATGGACCAGGAGGTGCCCAAATGTCAAAATGCATCTGTTTTATGGATATTCAACAGGAATGTTTTATCAAAAACCACAATTATAAATCTCTACCTGCTGCCACTCTCTACTGGACTTTTCCAATCACCATATAACATGTCAAAGCATCTCCCATATTAAAATTAAAAAGAAAAGAATCAAAACACCTCCTTTAATGCACATCCACCTCCAGATACCTACCACCATATTTCTGTCCTCTTTATAGTAAAACCCTTAGAAAGAAAAAGTTTTTATCCTTGTCTCCATTTCCTCTCCTCCAATTTTTACCTTGAATCACTCCAGTTAGGCCGTTGTCCTCACCATCAACCAAAGCAGCTATTTTCAACGTCACCCAGAAGACTCCATGTTGACCATTGCTCACTCGCTGATATTTTTTCCAGTCTCCTCTGTTTATATTTCCTCATATCCCCAACTTTTAAATGCTGAAGCATCTGGAAGTTTAGTCTTAAGTCTTCAACTCCTTTTTTATCTACTCTCTCTTTCTAGGTGATTCCATCCAGACCTTCAGGATTAGATTCTATCTAAATGTTGATGACTTCCAACGTGTATCTCCAGTACAGATCTCTCCACTGAACTCAAGACCCCAGCTGCTTCTTCAGCACTCTCACCTCAATGTCCAACAGAAATATGAAACATAATCTGTTGATTCCCTACAACTCTTTCTCCTGAAGTCTTCTCCATCGTAGCAAATGTCAATTCCATTCTTCGGAATGCTCTGGTTCACTGTATCCCTCCTCACTTGAAATTAAACTCTTGGGCTTCTCCTTTTTTTCCTGTCTCGTGTCCAATCTGTCAGCAAAATATTTTATTTCTAGAATTTACTTGCTTTTGTACCACCCAAGTCCAAGCTACTATCATCATGCCCCCAGATTACTGCCATAGCATCCCATTAGAACTCCTTGCTTCCACCCTTGACCCCAAATATATATTCTACACAAAGTGGCTGAAGAGATCTTTTACAATACATATTTAAATTATATATTTAAAGTATCATACAGTAAGCTTTATTATTTAGTGTACAGTGTTTTGATCCTGATAATCCTGGGATCAAATTCTCCAATAGCTTCCTAGAGTTGTCATTGGGGTCCTCAAAACCATGTGCAGTCTGCCCACCACCCACCTCTCTCTACCCCTGGCTATGCTCCAGTGCACTGCCTGCCTTTTTGCTTCTTAAACCCAAGTCACTCTCTCCTCTGTGCCTCTCCTCTGTCTGCAGTGCTCATCTCCTGAGTATGTGCATAGTTTACCACTTCAAGTGCTCCAGGCCATCCACTGAAATGCCATCTTATAAGGAGTTTTATCTGACTCTCCCACCTAAAAAAGTACCCCCACCTCTCTATACTCCAGGCTGTATAGTTCTTTCCTTCACGGTGTTTTTCGGACACTTTCTGGTCTACTATTTCTATCACCTGTTTGTTTTAATGCTTATTATCCATCTCTCCTTACTAGTATGCAGGCTTAATGAGGGAAAACATTTGTCATTCACTGCTCTACCTCACTGCTTAAAACAGTATGATTCATGTAATAGGACTCAAATTTTTGTGAAATCATTAAATTAACACATCAATGAATATTAGATCTAGAAAGGACCATAGAAATATCAGATTTAATTGAGCTTATTACACATTCTTTACTCAGTTGAAAAAGATCTTCTACCAGTAACTGAAGAAGCAATAACCTGAAGATAATTTACAGGATTCTCTACTTTGCAAAGTTAAAAAAAATAAGGTAGATTTTCCATTTCTAAACTTCAGAAGATATTAAGGATAATGGAAGAGCAGAAAATTCTACAAACTAAGGGAAACCTTAACTAATTATAATTTTCTTTGTTCACACACACATATACATACATACATATATGATTGTCTCAGAGAAGAAAAAAAAGGTGAAAGAAGGAGGATGCAAGAATAGTAGTCTGTTTATATATGCTTGTTTGATTAACCCACTGGATGAGAAAGAAGATTTGTAGCAAAGTTACCATGCATAGTGGACAACTCCCTATTTTAAGAGAGGCAAAATGTGACCATGCCAAGAGCAGATTTTAGAAACAAGGGCCACAGTTTTGAGGCCTCTTAGAACCATTGAGTTACTTTTTCAAATATACACCCACTTTTTAGTACCCCGAGTTTTGGATTCAAATTACGGATCTGGGAACCACCAGCAGTATGAACCCAAATAACATTAACTCTTTAGAATCCTTTCTTCAGAAACTTGAGAATCCCCTGCTACCCCCTAAATCACAAGATCAGCAAGAGGATGGAATAAGATGACATTGATAAAGTGGCTAGCATAGTGCTTAGTATATAGTAGATGCCCTTCCTTACATGGGCTTCCAGGGTAGCTCAATGGTAAAGAAACCGCCTGCAATGCAGGAGACACCTGTTTGATTCCTGGGTCAGGAAGATCCTCTGGAGATGGGATAGGCTACCCACTCCAGTATTCTTGGGCTTCCCTGGTGGCTCAGATAGTAAAGAATCCACATGCAGTGCGGGAGGCCGAGGTTCAATCCCTGGATTGTGCAGATCCCCTGGAGGGGCATATGGCAACCCACTCCAGTACTCTTGCCTGCAGAATCCCATGGACAGAGGAGCCTGATGGGCTACAGCCCATGAGGTTGCAAAGAGTCAGACATGCCTGAGCGACTGAATACACTTCCTTGTATGTACTCCAGTTCAATACCAATCTGGTCAAGTGAGTCCCACTAAAAATGGAATACTTGTTCTCCAAAAATGTGGTGTACTTGTTCTCCAGCAAAGAAATGAAAAATGCTATTGTGCACTCAAGAACTGAAGTCTTTAAATTTGATCACACTTCTCCAGAATTTTCAATGAATTTTAAGTTTGTTCTAAAATGTTATGAATTTGCTCCCTATCACCTGATCTTCTTTCATACTACTTGACTAGTCACTTCAGATGGTCCCTTGCAAATAGAATAGTTGACCAATTTTATAATCTAAGGTACTTCTATCATGATTTGTGGGGAAGATAGAAAAAAATGTAATTAAGTCAAGGACAACACCACCTGCAAACCTACCAACCTCATCCCACACCACATACTCCTCTTACAAATCCTCACTCTCAACAAGCCACTTTAGTCCCATCAGGTCCACCCGTTCTCAATCTCCGCTCTCATGACACCAACAGGGATCTTCACCCACTCACCTCATCTGTCATAGGGAAACAGAGACTGATGCATGTAATTTTTCCAATTATTCATTTCTCGTAATGTCCCACAGAGAAAACTCCAAAAACGGGAAACTGATTGCTCTGGGATAGACTTTCTAGCTATAAGAACTGTACATTTAAGTAACTACACATTTCCATTTTCTTTTATTTATTATTATTATTATTATTTTGCTTTACAATATTGTATTGGTTTTGCCATACATCAACATGAATCCACCACAGGTATCCATTTTCTTCTATCTGTCTCATCAAAGAGTGATTAAGATGTCAGGTATTCAGTTTTCTAGGAAAATAAAATTAGCACTTGATAATGTATTTTCTGGGTTTCCCAGGTGGCTCAGTAGTAAAGAATCTGCCTGCCAATCAGGAGACATGGGTTCAGTCCCTGGGTGAGGAAGATCCCCTAGAGAAGGAAATGGCAACCCACTCCAGTATTCTTGCCTGGGAATCCCATGGACAGAGGTGCCTGGTAGGCTATAGTGTATGGGGTGGGAAAAGCGTTGGACGTGACTTAGTGACTAAACAACAACAACAATATGCTTTGTAAATATAATAGTGCCCTAGTGTTAAGAACTTTCTATAATTCAAATTGTTTCAAATTGATCTTATATAAACAGCCAAACTGGAAAGAATGGAAAAGACAAGTCCATTTTTTACTTGGTTTTTCATTCTCTTTTATACAGATACTAAATTAGGATAGAGGTACACAGTCCCTAAGACACATTTTGGTTTTTAAATAAATGGCAGTCAAATTAACTGTGCAGATCTTTGCACTCAAGAATAAATCAGAGCTCTCCTATTGATATTTCAGCCTTGAGGTTGGAACACAGCTGCAAATTTCAGACAAATCCAGATTATTTTATCACATTGTTGGCTAACAGAAAATAAGAACAGCAAATTTTAACTTATGCCAGACCAGGAAAAGAGGCACAAACTGGAAGCATCTGTTACATGGGTTTTGCTGGTGTGAACAAAACAACAAAGTGTCTATTTTAAAAAAGAAATATATAGCACCTACTATGTACTATGCCCTGTGCTGAACGAGCTAACAGCAGATGGTCTTATTAATTACTTCAATAACAGGAAAGAATACAGGAATACTATCATTTGTCATCTATTCACAACCTACTAGCTCACTTATTTTACTTTTTCCCCCACTAGTTCATCTAAAGTCTCTATAGCAAATATGATGTGGTTGATTTGATGGATCCAAAAGACAAAAAAGGATAAAGGATTCTACTTTATTCCCAGATGTGGCCTATGGGGAGCTTTTCCATGGTCATTGTAAAGCTCTGAAATATCTTGGAAAGGAAACAGTATAATGTATGTAAAAATGTGGTCAGAACAAAACAGTTATTCTTTATAACAATTGTATCTGAAAATTACAAGAAAGAGTTAAGTAAAAGCCAGTAAACCGGAATTACTGAACCAGATAAAAGAGGCATTTGAACCAGTTTCAAATTATGTTAAAATTTATATTTTATCCCAAGCCTAAGTCAATAGGTATATATGTTTCCAGGCCTTTAGAAATGTACGAATTAGATTCAAAAGGGTGTCAAAGATAATTTGACCCCAGCACACTGAGAAAGAAAATAAGTTCAAATGGATACCACGTTTGGGTTCAACCTTCCGACAGGCACGTGCTACACTCAGTGGGAACTGCATGGATGTTAGTGAGGAAAAATTTGGCCTGGAATAATTAGAGAGGCTTTAACGAATTTGAGTAAAACATATCAGTAAATGTTCGGTTTCTACCAAGAATGACAGCTGCCTAGAAAATCTTCATTTCTCTTAATTTTTATGAATGTAGGTATCAAAAAGAATAGCTTTCTCTCGAAAGCGTTATTTTTTTTCTGGTAGGTTGGTTCAAACAGCTGTAAGTGTTATAAAAAGCCATAAGCAGTGAGTAAATAAGATATTGATTATTTATAAGAAAAATTATCTCTTCCATTTCTTATTTTTGCACATAAAGATTTAACTATTAACTAGATATTTAAGTGATTTATTTACTTTGGTAACAGGCCAGATAAAAATATTTAAATTCTACTCTTGGAAGTAAGAATTATCTAATCATTCACAAGCTCTTATAATAAAACATTTATCATGAGTCATTAATCCATTAGGACTTATTTTCCATCCCATCCTTCCACTAGCACCTTGCTTTGAACATAGTCAAGTTTGGCTGCAATTTTTCCTTTTATCATATATCATAGTTACAGGATGGGATGCACCAAAGCTGGATTCCAAAAACCCTGCACTCTACTTGAACTTGGCATACAGAAACTCAACCACTGACTCTAGGGCTGAGATTTATCCAGCCTCAAGGCCTGAGATCACGCTTGGATCATGGGCTACCAAAAGTTTAGGGTTAGGAGACAGCAGGAAAAATTAAAAAGTCTAGGAGCAACATTATCTCACAGAGATTTAAAATTTTTAAATTCACAGGGCACCATTTTGGTAGTCTTAAGGGTAGGGCTAAGAAAGCGCTCTTTGCATAAACTCTTCTCACCTGCAACCCTGTTCGCAATCCTATGTCTACTTTACACTGTTTTGGTCTGGTGTGGGTGTGTTAGTCACTCAGTCATGCCCGACTCTTTGCGACCAATTGACTATAGCCCACCAGGCTCCTCTGTCCATGGAATTCTCCAAGCAAGAATATTGGAGTGGGTAGCCATTCCCTTCTCCAGGAGATCTTCCCAATCCTGCTATCAAACTGGTTCTCCTGCACTGCAGGCAGATTCCTTACCCTCTGAACCGCCAGGGAAGCCCTTAATAGAAAGCTACATTTTCTCAAAAATTACTAATAGAGAACGAATACAACATAAATAGATACCTTTATTAAATCAGATTTTTTTCTTTTTTTAAATTTTTAATTAGAGGATCACTGTTTTATAATGCTGTGTTGGTTTCTGTCATAAAACAGGGCTTCCCCGGTGGCTCAGAGTAGACTCCGCCTGCAGTAGAGGAGCCGCAGGAGATGTGGGTTCAATTTCTAGGTTAGAAAGATCTCCTGGAGGAGGATATGGCAACGCATTCCGGTATTCTTGCCTGCAAAATCCCACAGACAGAAAAGCCTGGCAGTTACAACAGAAAACCCCTGGCAGAAAAGCCATGGGGTTACAAAGAGTTTGACAAGACTGAAGCAACTTAGCACACATGCATACCCTATGACAATGTGAATCAGCCATAAGTATACACTTAGCCCCTCCCTTTTGAGACTCCCTCCCACCATCCTGCCCCTCTAGGTCATCACAGAGCATGAGGCTAAGTTCCCTGTGCCATATAACAACTTCCCACTCACCATCTACTTTACACATGGTAATGTATATATTTCAGTGTTACTTTCTCAGATCATCCCACCCTCTCCTTCCCTCACCGTCCACAAGTCCATTCTCTACATCTGCGTTTCTATTCCTGCGTTGCAAACAGGTTCACTAGCACCATTTTTCTAGGTTCTATATATATGCTTAATATGCAATATTTGTTTTTCTCTTTCTAACTTGCTTCACTCTGTATAATGGGCTCTATGTTAGTCCACCTCAATTCAACTGGCCCAAATCCATTCCTTTTTATGGCTGATTTTTGATGCCCAAAAAGGTAGACGATTATGCCCTAAGAGAGACAGAGGAAGAAATAAGAGATGATTGCATGAGAAGTAAAAAGATTTCATTTTTTAGTCCCTTTTTGATCTCATTTACAAAAATTATTACTTCTCTGCCCCTCTCATCCCCTTCATGGATCACAGCCTTATCATAACAAAGGGGCTGGTGTAACTCAATGAAGGTATGCACCTGGAGGTGCGAGGCCACCCGAGATGGACAGGTCCTTCTCACCATATGGCTAGAAAACTCAGCTAGTGTTCCAGAAGATATGCTGTAAACTACAAAGCAGCAAGCATGCATGTCATCAATGTAATAATCTGCGGCAATAACCTTAAACTGCAATTTACTGGGCACCATACCTGGGTGTATCCTGGCAAATGGACACATAATCAAACAGTGGAACATATGGGGCTAACATAAACCAAAAAGTGTATGGTATAGTTATTGTACAGATGAGGAAACAGCATTCACAGAAATCAAGTGAGTTGAGGAAAGTCACACAGCTCCTAAGTGGCAAGAGCTGAAATATCAGTCACAGTCAACTTACAACAAGATCACAGTGTTCCTAAAACTCAAATCCTCAGAGGCTAATGTATCTGCCTCCAGAGAGCACGCTTACAGAGAAGAAACCAAGTAGAGTGATCCACTGCAGAAATACGGTGGAAAAAGAAAAGACAAAATACCCAAGTACGCTTTTCTTATGGAGGATGAGCATATGAGGAAACGACATATACTATATTTAGAACATGCTAGGATATGCCATAGATAATCATATTTCCTTTTTTTCTTTTCAATTTAGAAGATGCACTTAAAATTTTTTGTTTGTTGTTTTCCAGAATTGGAATATGGCTTATAACAGACTCTCAAAAGCAACTTGTCAGTGGCCATAGAGACAGATAGTTGTGAGGTCCTCGTCATAGATCACGCACTTTTGACCACAGGTAGTATACAAGGCATCTGCTCAGAAATAATTACTCTGGTTAATAATTCTCATTGGGAACACCACACACAGCTTAAAACTCAGATTTATAACACCAACTGCTGCTTAAAATGTCTCAGGAAGATTGTACTATGAAGAAATATTGAAAATAAAAAATTTTCGTATAAGCAGATTGCTTGTCACATAGTAGGCAATTCGATTAATGTCAATAACAGTTGAGGATGTCTCCAAATTAACAATTTTTTTCAAGCTATAGAGGCAGCAGTGGCATAGGAGCAACTAGGACTCAAGCCATGATAATAGAGAGCTAAACAAACCAACTACCGGAATCTTCTACATCCTCCCAGTCATGACATACTGTCTTTCAAACACCAAAAATTTGTCAGAAAGATTCTGGCTTGTCTCAAAAGAAGTTATTGAACCTCCAGTGAAAGGTAATTCAATTAAAAAGGGAAAAAATGAAACTCTGGTCTTCTCTGACAAAACCCTGACAAACCTCAAATTATACCGTCAGTCTTAAAGGTGCTGTGTCAAGATAACAAACATGAGCTGAAAAAAGATAGACCGTCACCATGATGTTCTCTGTAATCCCTAATGGCCAAATTGATTTGCAATTAAAAAAAAAAAAAAACTTTAGATTCTATATTTTCAGTATTAGTCTCAAATATTAATGCTGAACCTAAAGACAAATACAACATGTACAATATTGACTAATGTATGCCAATGGTAATTAGTTTTAAAAGTAATTAAAATAGCACATTTAAACCATACCCCCAAATGTCAAAAATGTTATCATTAAATCTGATGATTAAGTTATTTTTTGTTGGTATCCTTGATTTGATGATATGTGATTAAAATTATAAAAGTGAATAATTATTGGGTACTAACCAGGTATTATTTTTCTTGTGGCTTTTATTTTTTCCTTTAAAGTTCACAATGACCATATATAAGGGGTTGTTACTTCCATTTTACAGATAAGAAAACTGAGATTCAGACAGAGATGAAGTTCGCTTTCACCACCCAGCTGCGAAAGGATTAAAACAGAATATTAACACAGGTAACTTTCCTGACTGGGTCCCCTCCTCAATGAACATACTACGTGGATGAGCAAGTCACTGGAAGAACATATTTGTCATCTGAAGTTCCATAGTTAAGACAACATGGGTCCCCCCAGTGGCTGGGAATGGTCCAAGGGACATTGAAAAGACTGGGCTTGGGTGATCTTTTTCATTTCTAAATATTTCTATTTGCTATACCATTGACTAAACTACTCTCTGTGGGCCTCCTATTAAAGAGTACATTCAGGACCTTCCTGTGTCTTTTTCCAGACACTCTAGGAGAGATTCTTGCCAAATGAAATGTGATATACCCAGAGAAAACATCTCATGCCTTTTGACAGAGGCTTCTTAGGCACATGGGTTATGTCACTTTTGTTATCTATAACTCTTCTCTCCCACAAGCCTTGATAAAATAAAGTAGACAATAAAACAATTAAAGTGGAACTATTTTTCAACTACCTCTCATCAGCAGCAGATCCTTCACTCCTAACCTGGCTAGACTGTTCCATCTCACACTCCAATCTCAGCTTATCTGTAAAGCAGAGAGAACCACACTCTGATCTCTTCCCTTACTTTATTTCATTGGTCATTGAATGATATCAAAACCAGACACATCCAAATGTCTCCATTCCCTGACACACTGCAGATGTCCATGCTTCTGGTTTCTGAGGGAAAGGGGCAATACAAAGACGTTCTGGATGCTTAAGTTTTTTCTACCCACAGAGAGCTGTCTTTGCATGTTACACATGTGTGTGCATTCAATTATGCACACCACAAACACACGTGTAACCATTACACCCTTCCCTTGATTGTGGAGTGATTAAGTTGGTTATAGTCACAGGCCTCTAACTTTGCTATGTTAGGTTCTCTTGCCTGATTCCTTCACTAAGGAGCTGTTTTTAAATCATGCATCTCACGAATCAAGCTGACAGTGTCTAATTTCCCTGTCACCTAGCCAAATATCCCACATATCAGGAGACGATGTCGATGTAGACATTCCATTCATTCAGCAAATATTCCTTGAAGCCCTCCAGGGTTCAAGGTCCAGCTTAATTACCACTATATTACCAATGAAAAGAGGATGCATGTCCACTCCATACCCCCACCTGCCGCCCTGTGCCACCAAACAAAAAACAACATACTATTTCCATTCAGCACAACAGAAATCAGCTTACTCCTGGGAGCTTCAGGTATTTCACCCAAAGTGAAGTGAAGTGTAAGTCACTCAGTCATGTCTGACTCTTTGCGACCCCATGGACTATACAGTCATGGAATTCTCCAGGCCAGAATACTGGAGTGGGTAGCCTTTCCCTTCTCCAGGGCATCTTCCCAACCCAGGGATAGACCCTGGTCTCCTGCATTGCAGATGGATTCTTATCAGCTCAGCCACAAGGGAAGCCCAAGAGAGGAGAGAAAGCCTGAGGGCTGGGGAGTGTGATTGCATTATTTTTAACCTTTTTGTGGTAGTCTAGTTGCTAAGTCATGTCCAACTCTTGAGATCCCTTGGACTGTAACTTACCAGGCTCCTCTGTTCATGGGATTTTCCAGGCAGGAATACTGGAGTGGGTTGCCATTTCCTTCTTCAGGGGATCTTTCCAACCCAGGGATCGAACCGGGATCTCCTGATTTGCAGGTGGATTCTTTATCAATTGAGCCACCAAGGAAGCCCAATCCTTTTTATTTCCTATTAGTTCCCATTTTTTACTTTAACAAAATTATTTTTCTATAAACATGAAAATCATAGCTGTTAAATGGCAGGTCTTTGTCAACTATGTGGATTCTATATCTCTGTGAAATCTTTTCATGTATTCAGAAGGGTCCAACACCTAGCCTATGGATCCAAACTACTTAAAGTCAAATATCAAGTATTACATGTATCAAGTCTGCATTTGCAATGAAACGTTTATATGTTTTTCATTAATTGTCTTCATCCTCACTGGAAAACAAAAATAATTTCATACTGTTGTGTGTGTTGACAAAGTCCATTCACTCAATACTTGAAATCCTATGTGGCTTTGGATCATCAGTTCAGTTCAGTTCAGTTGCTCAGTCATGTCTGACTCTTTATGACCCCATGGACTGCAGCACACCAAGCTTCCCTGTCCATCACCAACTCCCAGAGCTTGCTCAAACTCATGCCCATTGAATCAGTGATGCCATCCAACCATCTCATCCTCTGTCATCCCCTTCTCCTCCTGCCCTCAATCTTTCCCAGCATCAGGGTCTTCTCAGATGAGTCAGCTCTTCGCATGAGGTGGCCAAAGGACTGGAGTTTCAGCTTCAACATCAGTCCTTCCAATGAACATTCAGGATTGATTTCCTTTAGGATGGACTGGTTGGATCTCCCTGCAGTCCAAGGGACTCTCAAGAGTCTTCTCCAACACCACAGTTCAAAAACATCAATTCTTCGGCACTTAGCTTTCTTTATAGTCCAACTCTCACATCCATACATGACCACTAGAAAAACCATAGCCTTGACTAGATGGACCTTTGTTGGCAAAGTACTGTCTCTGCTTTTGAATATGCTGTCTAGGTTGGTCATAACTTTCCTTCCAAGGAGTAAGTGTCTTTTAATTTCATGGCTGCAGTCACCATCTGCAGTGATTTTGGAACCCCCAAAAAATAAAGTCTGTCACTGTTTCCACTGTTTCCCCATCTATTTGCTGTGAAGTGATGGGACCAGATGCCATGATCTTAGTTTTCTGAATGTTGAGCTTTAAGCCAACTTTTCACTCTCCTCTCCTGGATAATCAGGAGCAACAATTAATGAGGGAATGTCTCTCACATCTTGACTTTAGTAAATTAATTTAAATTATATTCAGTGGAAACGGGGTATGGTATGGTTGTTTCAGTACTAAGGTGAGTCCAGCCTTAACAGAGAGTTCACATCTGCCTGTGTATTGGCAGTACATGAGGGGACAAAAAATGTGCCACAGATCCTATCTTGTGATTTCCCATGGTGGCAGTATGGCAGTTGGCAGCAGGTACTGTTCTCCTCTTCAGGGAGACTTGTAAGGTCACTGCAGGATCAACCCGAGTAGCCTCAGAAATTTCCCTCTGAGTCTACAAGTCCAAACTTCTTAGCACCGTGAAAGAGAGCCCACCCTTCTCCTAGCCTCTCCTAGTAGAGAAACAAGAGATAGGTATGTTTCAGTCTGTGGTCCTTGGAGGATAGTGCAGTATTTTGGGGGCAAAAAAAGGAAAAAAAAAAACAAAAAAAACCTCTGACTTTAAGTCAGAAGTCAAGCAAAACCTGAAGCATTAGAAATAAATATCCATATACCTACACTTCAAAAATCACACACGAAAAAGGAGGGTAAGTTCAGAAAAGAAATTTGAAATACATTCACTTTTCCTTTCTTCCCACTTGTAACATTTATATAGCTGGTTTTTCTTTCTGCCACTCACTCCCTTGAAGAGAAAGGCCATTTCCATTGCACTTTGTATCCCAAAGAAATGACCAAGATCTAATGCTCAACACACATGTGTTCAACTAATGTATTCAGCAGAAGGGAAACCTTGCGTAGATTGTTGGAGACTGGAACATCACCAGCATCTTGGAATCCATGAAATTGGATTCCTCTGCTCTTGGTCTTGTTTGGCAACTGGTGGCCTTGAGTTTAACCTGTCTTGATCACTGAGTGGTCAGGAGATTTTAGAGAAGTCATTTTATCATACTGAATTTAGAGATGCTAATGGTATTTCCCATCTCTCAGTCTAGAGTTAGTACACCCATAAAAAGGTCACAGGTCACAGTACTCATGTGAATTTCAAACTCTTGTGACAAGAATTCAGATTAAAAGTTAAATCAATGGGATAGTGAATGTTTGTAACAAGAATAAATACAATATGCTAAAATATGTTGGGAGAATTGTTAGAAATAAGAATAAACATTCATTGACACTTACTATTTTAAGTACCACACCCTATTTTAAGCACCTTATGTTCCACAATCTGTTTGTTTCCCTTTATATCCATGGATCGGATACTTTGCTCTGATGGCTCTCTTTGTTCATGTTGTCTTAACAGATTTGCCTACCTAAACACTATCGACTTAGTTTTCAAGACTTAGCACAAATATCACCTCTAAACTTACCCTCCATTCCTCTATAGACTTATTCTTTCAAATATGGACTTTCAATCAAGTAAAGACAAAAATGGTACTTTAGTTACTTGTATATATTAATATATATTTACCTCTTTTGTGAAACTATAAACTAAGGGCAAGATATATATCCAGTTTACTTCTCTATACTCAGAGCTAAGCATAATAAATTTTGTTTGCTAATAATAAATAAATGCTGCTAGATAAGCAAATAATTGACCTGGAGTGTTTCTGTTTTTACAGCAGATTTACTATATCTGTACAGTCAAGCCTAACATGGAAATCTCTTACTGGCTGCAATAAATAAATAAAATTTCAGTCCACAGAAACCCAAATACATCAAGCCAACAGCACTAGATCTCTGCAAGATACTCAGGAAAGCAAATAAAGTGGCAGCCTAGGGAAACTTAAAAGATTAAGGACAACCTACTCTGCGTTTGGGGGAAGAGATAAATCTAAGTATATCATCTTCCCTGAGTAACAACATTACAACCGACAAGTTCAGAGAGCAGTGGAAGAGGGAAGAGTGGCAAATGGGAGGATGGCATGTATAGATGCCCCAGCTGGTAGACATGGCCCCATTCTCTCAGGATGACACACTCATTGGAAGATTTAAGGTGTTTCATATTTTGTTTACCATTGCTCTCATTTCCCTTTAAATAGAAACCCAATGTGATAGTGTCTGTGTCATTCTTTTCCTCTCTTCTTAAAATTAAAAATCTGCATATATTTGAATCTCTATAAATAGAGAAAATATAAGCTCTGTCTTGGGCTTGAGTTAATCTTTCCGCTGGATAAGATGTTAAAAGAAAGGTGATAATAGCCTCAGCTGATGACTTTGTTTATAACTCTTCTGTCCCTAGAAAAAGACCACCTGCATTTCTCTTATATCAACACACAGACTGAGCCTAGTGTGGGGAGGCCCATGACCCAGAGCTGCAAATCTTTATCCTGTTACCAACATTTTTTTCCGGCTAGCCAGTGTGCTGAGCCTTTATTTGACTTGTTCAAAAATCCCAAAATAAAAGCTATGATGAAATCCTTCAAAAAACACATTTTTGTACAGCATATAAAGCCCTTAGTAATCCCTTCTTCCCTCTAAAATTAAAAGTATGTAAATCCCTGAGCATGGTCATGGACCTGTCCAGGAAGTGGATAGAAGGCATCCTCCGCCCAGCTACGCGGGTCCTCGGCTAAGAGGCTGAGGCTGGCCACATTGTTTGACACGAGGGTTAGTTTTCAGATAGTGAAATTTCAGTTGCCAGGTGCCAGAGGCAATTTATCAGACGCTCATAAAATAAAGATCAAAAAGCCCATTCGTCTCCCAGCGCATCTGGGATGTAGGAAGGAACACTCACAGCCCTCGATCCTTTAAACAGCTCTCACTTAAAGAGCTTGATGTTTATAATAACAAGAAAAGGAGAAAGGGGTCAGGTCAAATTCTGCCGAATAGCAGGTGTTGTTATAAGTTTTTTGCTGTCTTTTTTTTTTCTTAAAAAGTAATCTGAAAGAATATTGAGCTGTTCCGGTGGATGCCCTCCATATGCATTTATTTCTTTTAAATGTTTCAACACCAAATGTGACCTGAAAACCAGAAGATAAAAGCCTTTGATCATTAGAAAAAAAGTTTTGAAAGTTCTTTGCAAATCTAATATGCTAACTTAACTAAATAGAGGGAATTACATATTTTAACACATTTTCCCGGACCATACAATGGTGCTGAGACTTATGATATTCTTGTAACACAATAACTATGAGTGACAATGATTAATAACTAATAATATTAATACTTGCATGTATTGTTGTTGTTCAGTCTCTAAGTAATGTCTGACTCTTTGCCACCTCATGGACTGTAGCATGCTAGGCTTCCCTGTCCTTCACTATCTCTTAGAGTTTGCTCAAATTCATGTCCATTGAGTTGATGATGCTGTCTAACCATCTCATCCTCTGAAAGGACTTTATTCTTCATTATCGTCCGGAGGAGCAGAGATGAGACTTACTTGAGGTCACACAACATGTATGTGACAGAAACACTTGGAGCCTGGTCTTGGGACTCTGGTCCCTCTTGATCTCACATCTCACATTCCTTGCTCAGCACTGAGTTATCAGTGCTAGGAGCATAATCTGCCTCGATATTTTCCAATGAATTGAAATTGATACATATAAAATTTTAGTTGGTTGAAAGCCAATTTAGGGGCAGTTACTTAATTAAGAAATCCTTGCTTTCCATTAATTCCGAAGTTCATTATATTTCCATTTTATGAAGCAAATGGTATGATTTTATGTTAGGCACAATGTACATTTTGTAAATAATTATAGCTCCCTTTTAGAGTTCACTGGACCAAAATTCAATGCTAAATATATTGCCCACTAATATTAGGGCTTGGATTTCTTGGCACTATATTCTTCCCTGTTTCCTTCTTCCCAACTTCTCACGTTATATTCCTTTTCCTTTCCCCTTATGTCTGTTTCCCATTCTCTCTTTCTCCCTCCTCCTCTTCCTCTTTCTTCTTCTTTTTCTTTCTTCTTGCTCTTCCTCTTCCCCTTCTGCCTTTTCCCTTCTCCCTTCCCCTCTTCCTCTGCCATCTTCTCCTTTCCTTCTTTTTTAATCTTTAGATACACATTTTGTGTGTGTGCATTTGTGAAGAAAGGAAGAGGAGTATGAAGAATAGGGAGGGAAGGAGGGAAGGAGGTAGAAAAGAAAGCAAGGAAGTAAAAAGAGACAGAATCCTAAAAGATACAGTGATGGAAAAAATAAAAAATCAAAACTACTCAACCTAGCAGAGTATACAAGTGTTGTGTGCGTGCGTGCTAAGTTGCTTCAGCTGTGATCAACTCATTGTGACCCTATGGACTGCAGCCTGCCAGCCGCCTCTGTCCATGGGATTCTCCAGGCAAAAATACTGGAGTGGGGTTGCCTTGCTCTCCTCCAGGGGATCTTCCTGACCCAAAGATCGAACTGGAGTCTCCTGTGTCTCCTGTATTGGCAGGCAGATTCTTCACCACTGAGCCACCTAGGAAGTCCCCTATTGATATGAGGATGATTAAATCCAAAGATTCAGCTCACCAGAAGGTCAAGCCCCGTCTGCCCCAGACCACACCATTTTCTGCCCCTGTGTCCCCAACCATCTTGAAATCCCCTCCCAGCTTCAGCCTGGCTCTCAGGTCCCCAACCCACACAGCTCCACTCACAGAGGATCTTTCTGGAGTGGGTTGGCATACCATCCTCCAGGGGATCTTTCCAACCCAGAGACTGAACCTGCATCTCCTGCAGCTCCTCTATTGCAGGTGGATACTTTACCACTGAGCCACCAGAGGAACCCAAATAAGTGTTAATCAAATGTAAAAGTTCAAGAACAGTGAGGCCTAAAAGGAAAAAATAATGGAGAAAATGAAGCTCTTAGGGGGAAAAAAAGATGGTTTATTATTTCTGGAAAAGAACCTACCATTATTATTATTTTTAGTCTTTCTAATGTGTTCATTAAATTTTTTAGTACATTAAAACGTTTATACATATTCAAAGAAATAACATATTCTTGCAGATAGATATAAATATAGATGTTGGAGCCTAGAAAGGGCTTTATTGTAGTCATAAGATTTCAGAAGTTAATAGAGAAAAAAACAGCCAGAGTTAAATGAATCCTCAATGGAAATAAGGCAGCTTCAATGTCATACTTTGACCTTGGAAGACTGTGGACCCTGAAAGTCAGATCCACAGACAACATTTCAGATATGTTCATGAGAGAAGAAAACAGTAGGGATTTGGCAACCTTAGACATTCATCAGTAGGACTGAAATTACAAATTAACCAACAACAAAATACTATTTTCCAAGCATATTGGACACAAGAGAAAATAAATCGAAGATAGCTTGTCAGACAACATTTTAGACTGGCTCTGAAACTCACACATGGGATCATTAATTCATGTGTTTGTGGAGAGAGAAAACTCAGAGATTTTTGGGAAAGATGTTTTTCTTAGCCCAGAGCCCTTCCTAATGTCACAGTTTTTTGGCATCTTTCTGGAGATTATATATCTTGGGGACTTTAAGAACTACTCCCCCAAAATTCACACTTGCTGAGGAAATGGCAATTTAAGGCTTGATGCTGATGGGTTTTAAATCAAAAGATTTCTGCTCAGTAGTTCAGAAAGTACTGGTATTGATGCTGGAATTTGTCATGCAGCCTTAAGGCTGCCAGTGGGGCTGGAGTGCAAGTGAAACAGTTCTGAGCTGTCTGGAGGGCCCACACCAAAGCCAGAAAAATATTAATAACATTCTTATCTGATCACCTGCTCCACAATCTGATGCACATATAATTAGTAGCCATTCAGAAAAATGGATCATTTCAAGCTTCCTGGAATTCTATGATAGTTTAATTGCCCTCATCAGTCACCGTCTCCAAAGACAGACAAAATCAAAATTTCCATGGAAATCAATAGTCATTTAGAAATATGACAATACTCCAAAACTGGGAAAGTCATATGATTTTGATGAGCTTTGAATTTGAGAGTATACTCTCTGACTGTTGATTTCTAAAAGCAACTGTTGTTTAGTTGCTCAGTCATGTTCAATTCTTTTGAGATCCCAAGGACTGTAACCTACCAGGCTCCTCTGTCTAGGAGGAAATGAGAATTCCCATGCAAGAATATTGGAGTAGGTTGCCATTTCCTTCTCTGGGGATCTTCCTGACCCAAGGATCAGACCCATGTCTCCTGATTGGCAGGCAGATTCCTCACCATTGAGCCATCAGTTCAGTTAGTTCAGTCACTCAGTCATGTCCAACTCTTTGTGACCCCATGGACTGCAGCAAGCCAGGCTTCCCTGTCCATCACCAACTCCCGGAGTTTACTCAAACTCATGTCCATTGAGTTGGTGATGCCATCCAATCATCTCATCCTCTGTGATCCCCTTCTCCTCCCACCTTCAATCTTTCCCAGCATCAGGGTCTTTTCAAATGAGTCAGTTCTTCGCATCAGGTGGCCAAAGAATTGGAGTTTCAGCTTCAGCATCAGTCCTTCCAATGAGTATTCAGGACTTATATCCTTTAGGATGGGTTGATTGGATCTCCTTGCTGTCCAAGGGACTCTCAAGAGTCTTTTCCAACACCACAGTTCAAAAGTATCAATTGAGCCATCAGGAAAGTCTTTCATCATCATTACCATGCCCTCATTTCTATAAAATGCATATGCATATTTCTGCATATTTCCAAACTAATCCTTACCAAAACCATGTAAGAAAGTTATTACCAGCTCCATTTTGTAGAAACTGAAATTGAGACCAGGAAAAGTTCAGTAATGTTGCCAAGTTCACAACCCTTTTAAGTTGTCAAGCCAGATTTTGAATACACTTTTTGTCTAAATCAGAACCATCAGTTCTTAAACATTATTTTGGGAGACTCTGTTAAATCTACTCAAAAGTGAGAGGAAAATTTAGCACCTTCTGTTATCCCAGCCTCCTTGTTTTAGAGGTGAAAAAACCAAAACCTTTGTACAGTAGGTGAATTTTACTTAGGAATGCACAAGCTACTTCATGATGCTAACACAGGTCTCTGGTGCTTCTCTTGTTCCACTATGCCATGCCAAGGACATCTCTTCCTCCACCATTAACACTCTTTGGTGCATTTATTGGAAGGTTAGGAAGAAGGTAAAGAGACACCAATATAATAGAAATCCCAGGCCCATGCTTCTCAGACAGAGCCTTCTCGTCATAAGGCATATGATGATTAATTCTGTAAAGTCTTCATTGCTCAAGTAGCTTCCTTGGACCAGCAGTTCTTTCCTTGGTTTCTGCTGTTCTCTGTGCTTCAAAGTTGTATAAGGCTGGCATAGAACAGTCCTCCTCCCCATTCCTCTCCCCCGCCACCCCACCAGCTTATTAGAAACATCACCAACAAACCAGGGAGAGTCAGTGCATGGAGAAAACCTAGCTCTAATGCCACAGAGTGATGCATTCTTGGCCCATTAATGCACTTGGTGTGACTGACTCAGATTGACCCACCTTCTGTGATAATTTTCCTATCAAGGAGATGTGTTAAAACAACTGAGAGACCAGGATGGCCTACAATGCTGAGTTGCTATGGTGCTTTCTGAACCATTATGGTTCTTTCTGAGCAGTTCTTTCTGCTCAGAACACGTCCGGACCTCTCCTTGTGAGAAACAGTACGGCACCTATGCCAAGTGCTGAGAAAACCAGGGAGGCAACACTTTGACAACTATGGCAAAATAACATATTTTCTTTCCTATAGCATATTCAGTATTTCAAGAATTTCAAGAACATTGTTAACTCTGACTAATTAATTCATCTGCTAAGAAATAAGCAAAAATATAGCTGTGTGACCTGGACAAGCTGCTAATCTCTTTAAACATCAGTTTGCTCATTTGTAAAATAGCAGAATAAGCAGTTCAGAGGGTTATTATGATGAGTAATCAAAATAACCCATGTAAAGTACTTAGAAATGTACCTAAATACAAATATATTTTATGTTTTAATTTATATAAATATAAATATGACGATGATACTAATGGAATTTGCTAAAGCAAAGTTTTATAATAAAAAATATTCATTGTTGTGTTATATATGGCAAAATGTTATATAATGGCTCAATGCATGCTCATACTCAGCCACTAAGTCATGTCTGACTCTTTTGTGACCCCATGGACTGTAGACCACCAGGCTCGTCTATCCATGGAATTTTCCAGACTAGAATACCTGAGTGGGTTTCCATTTCCTACTCTAGGGGATCTTCCCTACCCAGGGATCGAACCCACATCTCCTATGTCTCCTGCATTGGCAGGTGTATTATTTACCACTGCACCACCTCGGAAGCCCCACTATGGCCCAAAGTTGGGAATTAATTGAAAACAGTTTGTACTAGAAACTACGTATTTTCACTTGAGATATCAGATTTTACAAAGCATTGCTCTTACACTTGAAAATCTCAGAATTTTGTTGAGAGGATGTTTATTCAAAACAATAGAATCAATCCAGGAATGGGAATATAAGCTGGATGTTATGGGGGTCCAGAAGAATGACATCCCAAGACCTTAGTCTGAGTGAGGATGGAGAGATGGTTTGAGGGGAACATATTATGCCTTAGTTGAAGGCAGAGACAGTACTCCAGAGCCCTGTCCATTCCTGGTAATACTCAGCCCATAACTGTCATTGAATGAAATTTTAAAAGTATCCTGGTTGATCCAGAATTACTTTATTATTTTTTTTTATTTTATTATTATTATTATTTTTTTACTGTACAATATTGTATTGGTTTTGCCATACATCAACATGCATCTGCCATGGGTTTTGCTCTGAATCAGGGGCATATCCAGTTTTAAAATCTGGATAGTAAATTTCTCCATATTTAAGTAATAATAATTTAAAAGTTTTCTGACTAATCTCACAAATAAATATTTAATATGATGTGTTTCCATATAATCTCCACTAAAGATAAACACATTTACAATATACCTAAAGAATACAAAAATTAGAGAAATTTCATTAGCTTTAATCTCTAGCATAGCTAGGAAAAACAAAAAGCAACCAAACACATTTAAATGAATGAGTCCCATTTTTCACTAAAGTCTGTGTCACATTCTGAATTTGTGGTATCAAACTATGAAAAGGATACCACATTGACAGCAATTTGTAGGATTAAGAGCATTTACATAATGCAATAATCAAGTAGATTTATTATAAATTTTACTAAGATTCTGTTTGGGTTTGATGCCAGAAAATTTCCCTTTTCTTACTCAATATAGATAGTTTAACTTCAGTGAATACACTAAAACTGATAGGAGCCCCTCTTAAGATAGAAGCTAGCACTATGTCTGCAGCATTGATAAGGGAATTATTTTTCCTAAAAGCTAAAGGGAAAAGATAAAAAGGAAATGGCACACTTTATTCTTTATGTTTTTAGATGACAATTAAAGCACTTGGGATTGTCTACCATTTGAGCGAACTCATTTTTTACAAAACAAAGTTATCTTAGGAATTCCCCACTCCAAAACTGAGATTATGGTCTCAATTTACAGTGTAAAGATCTGTGTTTAAACCGCACAAACTTTTTAAAGGCACTATTGTAAACCAGCAGCATACTTAAAAGCAGAGACAGAAAACTGATCGCTAAATATTTCATCAGCATCTGTGTCTTTGCTTTGAGGTTATAAACCGATATCATAAAAAGAAGAATACAACTCCTTTTCTTTAGTTTTCTTTCCCTTTGGGTAGTTACAAACTTAGTCAAATAGGCAAAACACACGCGTGAACACACACACACACACAAGAAAATATACTCTGATATATGAACCCACCCACCACTCCAGAATGCCAAACGTAATAGTTTCCAGGGCTCTAGCATTCTCGCCCTACATCAGGCTGCATGTCCCCAGGATGGATGATCAGGAAGCTAGTATGAAAATGTCAACTTAATAGCAGTCGGTAAAAGGGCAGTAAAATGTTGTATTTGTGTAATGGCCCAATTTCCAACAACTAAAGGTCCCAGGAGACAATATCATCTAGTACAGTGCTCCCAGAAGAACAAGGTTTGTGATAATCTGTATTTAATTTCCAGGATCTATGTCTTTGTTCACTGAAATGGAAAAAAAAAAAAAAAAACAACTCTATTTCACAAAACTTCATCCCAGTACAATAACCAGAGTTTAATAATTTGAATGCATTTTAAACAGAATATTATAAAAGCTAAAAAACAAACTAACAAACTGAAGAATGCTCCATTTCACAAGACTAAGATGTCCTTTCATTTAATCCTGAGCATTTTGGTTTATTCTTCTTACTTATTTATTGCTATTGTTATTTTCTTTTGCCCTAAAGAGGGTTTTTTTTTTTTCCTTCTATTCAATTCTATAATTATTAGTGGCCTACTGTGTCCCATCCCATGCATGTATTGGTCACCACACATAAATATATATGTCAAAGTCCCCTTTTTCAAGGAACTCAGTTTAATCAAGAAGACAGGCAAACAGACATTTATAATTCACATTTTATGTATTAGCCTGTCATATCACCACCCAAAGCAAAGGCCTGGAATTAGAAGTTCTCCCTTCCTTGGCTTCTGCCTTATTGATTCAATTAGCTTAAAAATTTGCTGAAACATTTAGCTCCTTCTCCGTATTTTCATAAGCATAATGAAATAATCTAGGCCTCACTCTATAAAAGGTTGTACAAGATCTCGCTTACTCCTGAGAAAAGTAAGGCCTCGCCACCCAGCAGGCATGCCTTCAGGATTGGATCATGTTTTTATTCTTGCAATGCACCATTTAAGAGCTACTGTGGTTTACTGAAGTTCCATTTGTGGGGCATTAAACATGTGGGCATTCCTTTTTATACAACATTATGCTGTATTATACTGCTGGATTCCAAAGTTTTTACTTTTTCTTCCCTAAAATAAGAGGTGTATAGGATTTAGGGTAAAATATTCATGCGTACTCTTTGTTTTACACTCTTCTCCTTTCAAGATGAAGCAAAATTACCTCACAACTGTACAGAAACCAGCCAACATTCCACAGAAAAATTTACTGTAAATACTTGATTTGTAAGGCATTCCTAATATAGCTGTTTGATTTAATAACTACAGGATACTACTTCCTCTACACAGATTTTCAAAAATTAAATAAACCTAGCATTCCTATCAACTGTTTGTTTACAAAAATATTTGACATTTTTTCTCCTAGGCAGGATTGAAGACTTACATTAAAAGTACACATGCAAGAAAGAAATGGTTTGATATGTCTGCCATTTCATATCAAACTTGAATAATATCCATATTTTAATCCAAAAATCAAGACGAAATGTGAAATTTCACCTCCCCATTCTTCATGCTTTAAAAACTATAGCCAAAAGTTCTTTGTAGAACAATGAGAAAAATTAGAGATACAAAGAAACTCGAAGATCAAACATAACTATATCATTTCATAAATGATAAACCTGGAGTTTAAATAGTTTAAGTACCTGTCCCAAGTTCAGAGGGTTAGATCTTAGTCAAACCAGGATGGAAGACCAGGTTAATGACTCTTAGCCCAATTATGTTAGTAGGCATCAGAGCACAGTGACTTAATTACAATCATAATACAGTGTCCTTCCAGGGTTCTCTGCAGCCAGGCAAGAGAACACAGAGTCAGGGTCTCTATCTGCAACTTATTTCTCCAGCACCTCTCAGGGCCATATACAATCTCTAATAGCCATGATTTCACTTTCCTTAGTACAAAGGAGCCATTACTTCTAGATGTTAAATGAAAAGTCTCTGGAGGATATAGGCAGGGAGAGGACAAATATATCCCAAGGATGGCCCTTCTGGAACAGAAATGAAGAAAAGCTAGCCACCCTCTCCAGACTGGCATATGATCTTACTTTTCACTGGTAGAGAAGTCTTCTTTTTCACTAGTTACCTTTGTAGGTTCCCTAGAATCTAAGTTCATAGCAAAATGGGCCATGCGATGGTAGCTTGGAGAAATGGAATAGAACAGGAGGTAGGGACCAAACCAGTGTCCACCCGTATCAGCCTTTAGTGTATGGCATATCCTAAATTGCCGCTGAGCCTCCTGGGTGGCGCTAGTGGTAAAGAACCCACCTGCCAATGCAGGATTGTAAGAGACACAGGTTCGATCCCTGGGTCCGGGAGATCCCCTGGAAAAGGAGATGGCAACCTACTCCAACATTCTTGCCTGGAGAATCCATGGACAGAGGAGCCTGGCAGGCTACGGTCCACAGTTTGCATAGCGCTGGACACGACTGAAGCAACAGGATGTGAGCACAAGTTGGCACTAGAGCAAACCTAGCTCTCTGAGAGTAAACATTCGATTAATGATGTCCCAGCCTTCCCTATCACACTCCCGCAAAGTGGCCTTCCTTCCAGCTACTCAGACCGCTCCTCATGCTGCAGTCTCTATATACTCCTAGCCCCACACCTTTGTTCATGGCATATTTTGCTAGAATGACTTTTCCCTTTTCCATATCTATTTATCATAATTCACACTTCCCATAAAGTCTTCTTCCACATGGCTTTCCCAGTCTGTAAATCTAATATAATATCTATGTTTTGTTTCCACAGTATTTTTCTTTGAGCCTCTATGACACATTTGATATCACTTTGTTTTGGTTTTGGTGGGAATAATTCCCATAAGAGAATTTCCCAACTAGACCATGTAGTGCTGAATCTGAGTCATCTTTCTAAACCTTTCAGTGTTTAGCACAGTGGTTGGCACATGGCACACTCTCAAAAAAACATGTGCTGAGTTCAACCTAGTTAATGTACAAATTGGAATTACAGCAGTCTTAGTATTATTAATTGCTGATGCTAATCTTAGCATTTCTGGTACAGTAGCAATTCTACTTCCTCCTCCTCTTCTTTTTCTATCCTTATTGCTATTGTTGCAAGAACAATAATAGAATAATAATAGTAATATTTGTTATTATCTTGATCAAGAGCTCAGAAATATACTGCCTTCAAAATTTGTCAACATAAATGCACAGACTTGGCTGCTGTCTAATGTCTACATGTCTTAGCTCCATTTGGTACAGCATGAGACAGCATCTCCCCTCTTAAATCAACCAAGACTCTGAGCTGCAGAAAAAACCTCTTGCTATGCTTCTTTCTGCCATGGCATATATAAATTACCCCTGACCATTAGGCACAAAATAAAGTAACCTTAAAAAATGCAGGAAGCTGTAAATTACCCTGGAAATGTTTTAATCTCTCACTATCAGTTCTTCCTTGGATCACAATCAAAGTGTATCCTATTTAAAGAAGCCCTTATGGGTTTCTTCTGCTGCAGAATGCCTTGCTTCAAATGAATGTCTGGGATGAAGCAAAAGCCATTTATGCTTTACCATAACATTTCAGGAGAATACATTTCATTTTCTCAATTAAATTGTGAGCCCCCTTGAATTCATGTTCTATTTCTTAGTAAAAATAACTTTGAGAAACAATGGTCATTTCACATACCAAAGTTTTATCACAAAATATTATTGTGCAAAATTGTCCAAACAACTCTGCTAATACAGCTGTTCAAACATCTGGGAGACTCCATTACAAAAAAAAAGAAAAAGGAAAAAAAAAAAAAGAAAAAAAAAAACCTCTTCCATGAGACTCCCTCCAGGGGAACATTCTACACCAAGGTCTTTGTGACAAGTGATGACAGGAGACACGCCTGTTCTCCAAGTCAAAATGACTAGGCTCCCTATCATAACAATAAACCAAGACTTTCTTGAATAGAATTCTGTTTGGGAAGTACCATTTATAAGAATAAACAAAATTTACTTATCCACAAAGAAAGCAAAATATTCAGACAAAATTGATTCCTAAACCATGTCAGTTTTGAAATATATCTACATACACATGTACATTTATATACACCTATCCATATATGTGTATTTGGCTATATATTTTGCATGTATCCACTTCCCAACATTCAGACTGTCAGCAGTTTCTTAATTCCTCGCAACCTACATGTGAACTCTATTGTAAAATGAATGATCACATTTGTATTTGGTTTCATAAACTGTTCATAAAATATTTTTAGTGCCTTATAAAGTACTTGGCTTATGTTATTATAAAAAGAAGAAACATAAGTTACATATCTTACAAAAATCCAGGTTTCAAACTATTGCAGACATGCCTATTTCCACAAACTCATCAGAAGTGAGTTTGAAACATTCTGAGGAAAACACAGAGAGAGGGTTTGAGGTCTATGTAGGTCTGTATATCCAGTACTTAGTCCAGTACTTGGCACACAGTTGGTGGTCAATAAATATCTGTAAGTTAAATAAACAAAGCAAAAATAAACTCTGTAGAGTGAGTACGGTATGATGGGAAGATCAAAATTAGGTGTCCTGGATGTGAGTCCCAACTTTCATACCTCCTGGGTACACAGACTGGATAAGCCACTGCCTATGACTCTCTGAATCCTACCTGCCGTCATAGCATAACAGTCAACTTCAAGGTGTGGTTGTGAGAACCAAATAGAAAACATGTGAAAGTCTTCTTATATCAATAATATATTATTGATTATTGCTACCATACATTCCATGCCAAATATACACAGAGCAATCTATATTATTTAATCTCTAATTCCTATAGCATTTTTCCTGCAGGTACTAGTATCTCTGTATTTCAGGAAAAAAAATTACATATACAAGTCTTCCAGGTCTGTTGCTTTCAAATTTTTACTTTCATAGGCGGAGGTGGATCTTCCCTTGACCACATCATAGCCACTCAGTCAGAGGCTAGTGAGTGGACAGTAAGTAGGTAAACCAGTTTTTAAATTCAAATTAAAATATGTGTGAAAGTGCTCTGAAAAGACATAAAAGCACACTCAGTGGAAGATACTGTTATTTACATGATTTCATTTCTGGTTCACAAGAATTAGAATAATCACTACACACACTATTCCAATTCTCAAGCCTTGGGTGATATTCAGGTTTCACTTACATTATGTTACAAAGCATGGCAGGACAATAAAGTGGTAGTAAGAAGTCTAAATCATTTGAAATCACTCTTTCCTACAGTCCTGGGAATAAAAGAGAAAAGGGAACTCAAGAACTTGAAGATCGTGCCAGAAATTCCATTTTGGAAGGAGGATAGTGTCTTCAAAGCAGTCAGTGCCTCCCACTTCTCTCTGTTTTGATATACAGCCCATCACCAACTTTGTTTAAACATTTCTCATCATATACAGCAACCTAAGGATCAGATCCCAATTCCTTCTGGGGAAATGCCACATTTCCTAGGACAAGTGAGAAAAGGACATTTCAAGTTTATGGCAGCCTTGAGCAAAAATGTCATCTAAAGGAGGCTGGAGGAAAAAGATAGAGAAGGAAAACATTATAAATGAACATTCTTTCTTCCTCAGTGTCTTACAGGGAGAAGACAAGAATTTGGGGCCAGATAAGGAACCCAAGCCAGAGATACTGTAGCATTTTACAGCCTGAGGTCACCAGGAGAGGGACAAGGGGAGGCCAGGGTGGAGGAGTAGAGCAAGCGATAGGCCAAGACGTGTAGGGGAAACGTGTGGAGTTAGTCCTTGGAGGCTGTGGGGTGAGAACGGGGAAAGAGAAATGGAGAGGCAGCCAGGGAAGGTGTTTGGGGCTGCTTGAGAATATCACATTTCTCTCTGAGAACAACGGGTCCGCATGCACAGCATCAGACTCTAAATCAAGGAGAAACCAGAAATACTAGGAGAGCCCAGAGGGAGATTGCTACCAAGAGTCCTCTTTCCAGGCAAGATAGGTTAGTTAAGTCAGATCGGTTCATCCCTGGACTGAAATCCCCCACACTTGAAAAAGTGAGGGATTTAAAGCAAAATATATACATGTATCGGAATTCAAAATTTGGGAATTGATTGAAGAGTAGAAAACGTAACTTCAAAACTTGAGGATGGTGGGGTGAAGGGGGATGACATGAGTGGTTGTGAAATTACAGCTGAAGAGTTGGACCATTTATTCAGGAGTTGGTGAAAATCCCCAGAAGGGAACATATGGTGGAGTTGGCCGTGATGAACCAGGGCTATATTCACCAATCTCTGTGAGCACACGAGGAATTCGGAAAATTCCAGGAGAAAGCATAATGAGGCTACAAACTGGGACCAGGGGACTCCATCAGATTCACATCTTTCATGAAACATTCAAGGCATTGGAAGGTTCTGAGTCTGTTTTTCTCATCTAGTTGAGAAAGCTGAATTGTAGCATGACAGTTCTGCTGCTATTAGGTAGAAGAGAATAAATATTTTTTCCTCTCTCCAGCTCCTAGGAATTAGAAAGTCTCTCTGGTACTTTTAGCAACAAATTCTAGGATATTTTTGTTGTTTATTTGCTAACTTTTCAGATCTTTAAAATGGATGCTCTCCCAGACAACCCCAAAAGAGGTCCCTACCTCTTTTGCACATCCTATGCCCTGATCACAAATCCTTAAGCCACAAGCATAAACAGAGTTGAAGAACTGGAGCAGCAAGTTTGTGCTCTAGTATCTTTGAAAAGGTCCATCCTAGGGATTCCCTGTTGGCTCAGAAGGTAAAGCGTCTGCCTGCAATTTGGGAGACCAGAGTTTGATCCCTGGGTTGGAAAGATCACCTGGAGAAGAAAATGGCAACCCACTCCAGTATCCTTGCCTGGAAAATCCCATGGATGGAGGAGCCTGGCAGATTAACGTATTCTTGCCTGGAAAACCCATGGACGAAGGAGAATCCTGGCAGGCTACAGTCCCTAGGGTTGCAAAGAGTCAAATACGACTGAGCGACTTCACTTTCACTTTCACTTTTCATCCTAGGGTTATAGAGATGACCTGAGGACCACAGTAATAATTGTAACAACAATAATAATAAAGCTAGCATTTACTGACTGCAAGACATTGTTCTAACACATTGTCATATTTCACAGCAATCCTATGAGGTAGTAGGTTCATTTAGTACTCTCATTTTGCAAATGAAAAAAATTGAAGCCCCGAGACAGTAAATGGTTTAACCAAGTGCTATACCAAGAATTGTACTCAAGCAGATTGGTACAAGAACCAATGATATCAACCACTATGGAATAATGTGCCCATCTCCAAGTACAAACGAATGTCATCACTGCTACATACGGAAAAACTTTCCCTGATCCCACAGGTATTTTGCTCTGTGCTCCCACGGTCTTACACATTGATCAATAGTGTATTACTACAACTATTTGCTTAAATACCTGTTTTTCTGCCTAATCTGTGAGCTACTTAAGAGTAATGACAATGTTCTATTACATCTTTTATCTTCAGTTCAGTTCAGTCGCTCAGTCGTGTCCGACTCTTTGTGACCCCATGAACCGCAGCATGCCAGGCCTCCTTGTCCATCACCAACTCCCGGAGTTACCCAAACTCATGTCCATCGAGTCAGTGATGCCATCCAACCATCTCATCTTCTGTCGTTCCCTTCTCCTCCTTCCCTCAATTTTGTTCATGGGGTTCTCAAGGCAAGAATACTGCAGTGGTTTGCCATTCCCTTCTCCAGTGGACCACATTCAGTCAGACCTCTCCACCATGACCTGTCTGTCTTGGGTGGCCCCACACGGCATGGCTTAGTTTCATTGAGTTAGACAAGGTCGTGGTTGATGTAATCAGATTGGCTAGTTTTCTGTGATTGTGGTTTCAGTCTCTCTGCCTTCTGATGCCCTCTCGCAAAGCCTACCATCTTACTTGGGTTTCTCTTACCTTGGACGTGGGGTATCTCTTCACGGCTGCTCAGCAAAACACAGCCGCTGCTCCTTCTTTTATCTTACCACTCTCAAAGTCTAACCTAGGGCTGGGAACATCGTTAAATCCTTGACAAATTTTATTAAAAGAATGAATAAATTCAAGTCATTTTTTTTCATTAGCATTCACTATTTGCTTGCTATGAGCCAGGTCCTATGCAAAGCACTGTTTCTTAGAAGAAACACTCGCATCCAACCCTTGCATTCTTAGCACTTTCCTCAGCCCATTATCATATTTCTTTTTCTTTTTTTATAACGGCTTTTGGTTCAATCACTCCAAAGGTGACAAGCAAATTAAATAGTCCTCTTTTTTCCTCATCTTGGGTCACCAGTTAAACTGCCTCATGTCACATAGCCATCTGCATTTACCCCTGGGGACATGGTATCTTGGTGGGGCAGGCTGGCATTTGGTGGCCTCTTAGTTTAGAGACATGCAAGTAAAGACTGAAGTATAAGTTGGTGAATCTGTGCAAGCCATAGTAGGACCCTGGAAAGGATTCAGCAAAACCTCACTGTACACAATCATCTAAATCTCCAAAAAGGAGCCAGAATAGACTTAGCAGATTCAAACACAAGGGAACACTCTTCCATCAGTGGTCCCCAAATGAACCAGAGAGACTGTGGTCTGAGCAGTCCCAGACAAGGATGAATCCCTGTTTCCATCTTCTCTCTCTTAGCATCCTCTGCCTTAATCCAGGAACTTGTTAGCTTTGGCCTGAATTATTGCAACAGCTTCCTGAAAGGCCTGGTTGGCTCCATTCAATTGTTTTAAATTGTCTTATTGAAATACAATGTGTTCATAATAAAGCGCAACAAAACATACAGAATTTAAGTATTCAGTTCGATGAGTTCTGACAACTGCTTAAATCCATATCAATCCAGTGCAAAGCAAGACATGGAATATTTCCATCTTCCCGGAAAGCTTCCTTGAAAGTGAAAGTGTTAGTTGTTAAGTCATGTCCAACTCTTTGCAACCCCATTGACTAACCCACCAGGCTCTTTCATTCCATGGGATTTTCCAGGCTTCCTTATTCCCTTTCTAATCAACTCCTTCTATTTCCCAGAGGTAACAATTTAAGATTTACATCACTATAGATTTGATTTTGCCAGGTTGAGGACTTCACATAAATGAATCACATGGTTATATATCCTTTTGTGTCAGATTTGCTTCATACAACAAATTTTTCTGAGATTCATTAGTGGCTGTTTTGTGTAACAGCAATGATCCTTTTTGCGGACCGAGTAGTATTCTGTTGTATGAAGGAACCACATTTGTTTATGTATTCACCTGTTAATGGGCATTTAGGTTGCTTCCAGTGTGGGTCCTAATGATTAGCATTGCTATAAAGACTTTTGTACAAGTTTTCTGTGAAGATATATCTTCTTTTCTTTTGAGTACATATTAAAAAAAAGAAATGTTGATTCATACAATAAATACATGTTTAAGTTTACAAGATATTGTCTATTTAACTAAGTGATACAATCAGTTTATAATCCCATCAACAACCTGTGAGAGTTCTGAGTATTAAACATTCATGTCAACATTTGATATTACCAGGGTTTTGAGTGGATCTTCTTTTTTTAAAAAAAATATCTGTTCCCTTTTCCTTTTTTTTCTTAATTATTTGTAAGAATTCTTTATATATTTTGGATACAAGTTCTGTGTCAAATATATGTACTGTAAATATTTCTTCCAGCTTATCCTTGCCTGTTTATTTTCTTTGTTGTATCATTTTTTCACAAAGAACATTCCATTTTGATGAAATGTGAGTTATTACTATTTTGTTTCTTTTATGTTTAAGATTATTATGTTATAAAAATTGTTGGGTACCATTAAGGTTGCATAGATATCCTATTATGCTTTAATTATGAAGCTATATATCTTTACATTTTCCTATAGAATTGTGATTCATCTCAAAGTGTTGCTATACTATGGTGTGAGGCTTTATATTTTCTTTAATACTTTTCCATACAGATATTCAGCTTTTCCAGGACCACTTGTTGAAATAGTATACTCTCTAACCCTTGGATTAACTTGTCAAAATCAATTGATTATATATGTATGCATGTATTTCTGTTTTGTTTTATACTGTTTCTTTGATATATTTACTTATCATATACATATACATACAGATACCTAAATAAATACATAAAAAGATGGATAGATAGAGATAACTTAATCAGTTTGCTGTATACCCCAGAATCTAACACAACATTGTAAATCAACTATGTTTCCAAAAGAGAAAAGAAAACCAGAAAAAGTCTGCTTTTCTGTAAAAAGAGTAAAAAGCGACCTAATTCAAACAGTGTAATATAATTCATATAATTAACGACATGCAAGAAAAAGGCTACATCTTGTTTAGTAATGCATATATTGTGATAATATAAATCAGATCAGATCAGATCAGTTGCTCAGTCGTGTCCGACTCTTTGCGACCCCATGAATCGCAGCATGCCAGGCCTCCCTGTCCATCACCAACTCCTGGAGTTTGAGCATTACTTTACTAGAGTGTGAGATGAGTGCAATTGTGTGTGCAAGTAGTTTGATCATTCTTTGGCATTGCCTTTCTTTGGGATTGGAATGAAAACTGACCTTTTCCAGTCCTGTGGCCACTGCTGAGTTTTCCAAATTTGTTGGCATATTGAGTGCAGTGGAAATGGCATTCCATAAATTGAAAATAGTGATTATCTTTGAGGACAGAGGAAAAAGAGATAACAGGGAATTCAGTAGATATCACTGTTTTTCATTATTTATTTCTAAAACTGTGTGATATATACATAGGCTTTAATTATACAATTCTCCATACTTTTGTGTGTTCAGAATAGTTCATAATATTCTTCTTATCATGTGGAGAATATGTGAGGATATAAGTGAAAGCAGGGAGCCCACAAGAAGCCCCAGCAGTGGTTCAGATGAGAGGCAATGGAGGTCCAGGAAAGCAGAAAGCAGATGGAGAGGAGAGGAGAGACTGAATATAAATCAGAGGTAGAGTGAAAGGACTTGGTCATGAAATAGGGGTAAGAGAATGGTGAGAAAAAGGTAAAAAAAAGAATGACTCCTGGTTTTCACCTTGAGTAGCTATTGGGATAGTATTATCGACAATGTGAAGGCTGGGGAAGTATATTTAAAGGGAAAAATCAGTGTTCAGTTTTGGATTTGTTCAGTTTGAATAGTCTATTCATCACTCAGTGAAGATGTCAAATAACAATTGGATACATAAATTCAGAAATCAGGACTGAAAAACATAGATGTGAAAGGTACAAGTATGTAAACAAAACACTGCTGCTGGCCACCCATCAGCACCTTGATGCACCACGTTCTTCTAGTTATCACAAGAAAACATTTCATGTGCTTTGCGTAATTGTTTTTGCCTTGAACTTTAAGGATATGTTTGTTTTTTTTTTTTATCTTCAATCTTTGATCTTAAAGCTTCCAAACACATTCGAAGAATTCATCCACTCATAAACTTTCTCCTTCTCAAGGATTTCAGCACCAGCAGCACCACTATGCTGAACAGTCACTGCTGGGCCCCGCTTCATTGTCACAAACACTTGCAAGACACAAGCACATTCTAAGCACAAAGCACTCGCCAAGCTGTCTTTTGGAATGGAACTCTCTCCCATATAATCACTGCCTTGAGGGCATAGAATACAATGGGAAAGAGAAGGTGCACATAACAATAATCCCACAACACTGGATTTTTTAAAAACATTTTGAAGTACCTAGTGTGTATCCCTGTCAGATCCAAGGATATGGCAGTAAGTTCAAAGCTTATTCTATTTAGAACCAGAAAGCAATTGAAAATAAAGTTACAACTCTGAGAGCAAATAGAAAATGAATGAAAATAAGATGTCTAATATTAAAACAGATCTCATGATGCAGAGTACATCATGAGAAACGCTGGGCTGAAAGAAGCACAAGCTGGAATCAAGATTGCCGGGAGAAATCAATAACCTCAGATATGCAGATGACACCACCCTTATGGCAGAAAGTGAAGAGGAACTAAAAAACCTCTTGATGAAAGTGAAAGAGGAGAGTGAAAAAGTTGGCTTAAAGCTCAACATTCAGAAAACTAAGATCATGGCATCCGGTCCCATCATTCCATGGGAAATGGATGGGAAAACAGTGGAAACAGTGTCAGACTTTATTTTGGGTGGCTCCAAAATCACTGCAGATAGTGATTGCAGCCATGAAATTAAAAGACGCTTACTCCTTGGAAGGAAAGTAATGACCAACCTAGATAGCATATTCAAAAGCAGAGACATTAACTTTGCCAACAAAGGTTCGTCTAGTCAAGGCTATGGTTTTTCCTGTGGTCATGTATGGATGTGAGAGTTGGACTGTGAAGAAAGCTGAGCACCAAAGAATTGATGCTTTTGAACTGTGGTGTTAGAGAAGACTCTTGAGAGTCCCTTGGACTGCAAGGAGATCCAAACAGTTCATCCTAAAGGAGATCAGTCCTGGGTGTTCACTGGAAGGACTAATGCTGAAGCTGAAACTCCAATACTTTGGCCACCTCACGTGAAGAGTTGACTCATTGGAAAAGACTCTGATGCTGGGAGGGATTGGGGGCAGGAGGAGAAGGGGATGACAGAGGATGAGATGGCTGGATGGCATCACTGACTCGATGGACATAAGTTTGAATGAACTCTGGGAGTTGATGATGGACAGGGAAGCCTGGCATGCTGTGATTCATGGGGTCGCAAAGAGTCAGACACGACTAAGTAAAATGAACTGAACTTAACTGAATATTAAAACAGTAGAACATCCTATTTTAGGCTCAGCACACATTTTCTAGAAATATTCAGGCAGTAAACATTTTAGGTTTTATAGGCTAGAAGATTTCTACTGAAATTACTCAGTTATGCCACAATACCACAAAAGCAGCTATAGACAATGCAAAAACCAAAAGCACATATGTGCTTTAAGTCGAGTCCAACTCTTTGTGACCCCATGGACTGCAGCACGTCAGGTTTCCCTGTCCTTCACATGTAGCGATAAAATATTTTTATAGATACTTAAATCTGTGTCCATTTCATATAATTTTCAAGTTATGAAATACTGTTCTTCTGATTTTTTTCAACTAGTTAAAGCAAAGAAAGGCAATGCCAAAGAATGCTCAAACTACCGCACAATTGCACTCATCTCACACGCTAGTAAAGTAATGCTCAAAATTCTCCAAGCACGGCTTCAGCGATATGTGAACCATGAACTTCCTGATGTTCAAGCTGGTTTTAGAAAAGGCAGAGGAACAAGAGGTCAAATTGCCAACATCCGCTGGATCATGGAAAGAGCAAGAGAGTTCCAGAAAAACATCTATTTCTGCTTTATTGACTATGCCAAAGCCTTTGACTGTGTGCATCACAATAAACTGTGGAAAATTCTGAAAGAGATGGGAATACCAGACTACCTGATCTGCCTCTTGAGAAACGTGTATGCAGGTCAGGAAGCAACAGTTAGAACTGGACATGGAACAACAGACTGGTTCCAAATAGGAAAAGGAGTACATCAAGGCTGTATATTGTCACCCTGCTTATTTAACTTATATGCAGAGTACATCATGAGAAACGCTGGACTGGAAGAAGCACAAGCTGGAATCAAGATTGCCGGGAGAAATACCAATAACCTCAGATATGCAGATGACACCACCCTTATGGCAGAAAGTGAAGAGGAACTAAAAAGCCTCTTGATGAAAGTGAAAGTGAAGAGTGAAAAAGTTGGCTTAAAGCTCAACATTCAGAAAACTAAGATCATGGCATCTGGTCCTATCACTTCATGGGAAATAGATGAGGAAACAGTGGAAACAGTGTCAGACTTTAGGGCTCCAAAATCACTGCAGATGGTGCCTGCAGCCATGAAATTAAAAGACGCTTACTCCTTGGAAGGAAAGTTATGACCAACCTAGATAGCATATTCAAAAGCAGAGACATTACTTTGCCAACAAAGGTTCGTCTAGTCAAGGCTATGGTTTTTCCTGTGGTCATGTATGAATGTGAGAGTTGGACTGTGAAGAAGGCTGAGCACCGAAGAATTGATGCTTTTGAACTGTGGTGTTGGAGAAGACTCTTGAGAGTCCCTTGGACTGCAAGGAGATCCAACCAGTCCATTCTGAAGGAGATCAGCCCTGGGATTTCTTTGGAAGGAATGATGCTAAAGCTGAAACTCCAGTACTTTGGCCACCTCATGTAAAGAGTTGATTCATTGGAAAAGACTCTGATGCTGGGAGGGATTGGGGGCAGGAGGAGAAGGGGACGACAGAGGATGAGATGGCTGGATGGCATCACTGACTCGATGGACATGAGTTTGAGAGAACTCCGGGAGTTGGTGATGGACAGGGAGGCCTGGCGTGCTGCGATTCATGGGGTCGCAAAGAGTCGGACATGACTGAGTGACTGAACTGAACTGACTGAAAGCATAAAAAATATTCATAACTCACAGACTATACGAAAATAGAATGTAGGCTGGATTGGGTCCATGGGATGTTGTTTGCATACCCCTGCACTGGATCAACTTCACAATTTCATCTCCACTATATGGATAAGTTACATAATTTGCAGGGTCCGTCCTACAATGAAAATGTGGGATGTTCAAAAATTATTAAAAATTTCAAGACAGCCATAGCAGAGCATTAAACTAAGTGTGGGACTCACTTGAGCACAAGATGTTGTGGGACTTCACAACTTACATGACCATAAAGTCAGCCAGTCATGTATTTATATCTTCATTGCATTTCTACCTTCCTGGATATAAACTGACTGACACGGATAATATTTAATTATGTGCTTCTAACACCATGGATTTATTTTAATTCTGTACTGCTAGAACCTAACATAGTACCTGGCACAAAGCAGGTGTTCAAATCAAAATTAGTAGGATGAACATAAAATGAATAAATGACTGCATTTGAAAGTTTTGTATATTTTGTTTCCTGAATCACATAGAAATAATTTTAGGCTCCTGTCACCTAAAGTTATATTTCCCTTGAAAACCCACCCAGAGGTCTAGAGACATGCATTTCTGGAATTTGCTTTTTTAAATAAGCTTAACTTTTTAATGCATCATTAAGCACTCTTTATCCAGCCTCATCTTTTCCTCATCCCACCTGGTACCTCATTCTCCGGGCAAAATAATCTACTTAAATTTCAGTTGTGTCAAGTTCTCCTAGCTCCTGATTTTTTTGCATACTGTTTCCTTTCCCTGGAAACACCACCTCCACCTGGGTAAGCCTGGGATTTCTTCAAAGTTCTGTTTATTTGCCATCTTGTTTGAGAAGTCTGCTGTCTCACTCTGCTCTCTATCAGCTATATGTATCCGGTACCCAAAATGCATCTCCAAAATCTCCTAGCCCTGCGTCAGAGCTCTAAGGAGGACTTAGAGCTTCTGAGTGACTTAGTGACTTCTTCCCCAGCCTCCTCCAATAGACCTGGGTCAGCTCCTTGGAAGCTCCCTAGCACATTCATCTCTATCTCTTAAGTACTTGGCACACAATAGGTACTTAGTTGATAAATCAACAAGTGAATGAGTTTGGATTGCAAAGCAGCCTGGTAAAAATTTTCTGACCATGTCTTTTAAAGGCTCATTTGCACTGGACAATTAGAACCAAGACAAACAGCATGCAGCCCTCCCTTCAGAAGAATGACGGCATACAAGGTTCTCTGGCTTGTTATTCTCAGCAAGGAGAGTGGTCCGTGTGGATGGTGAAGGTAGCTGTGGCCACCCAGTGGTCACTGTTTCCATTCTCAGTAAAGCCTCAGCAAGTACAGTGGAAATGTTCTGAATTTATATTCCTCTCCTTTCATCATTTATACGTTCATTCAACAAATATTCATTAGGTCCCCAGCACTATTCTAGCATGGGAATATGTCAGTGAGTCAAAAAGTTTCCCTTTTTCATTAAGCCCACTCTCTAGTGGTAGAAACAGACAATAATCAAATAAGCACACAATATATGCCAGATGATAATAAAGACCATAAAGCAAGAAAAAAGCACAGAGAGCGTGAGTAAGAACAGTTCAACTGAGGGTGGACAGAGAAGGCTGCTCTGAGTGATGACAACTGAGCAGGAACCGGAGGTAACTGTGAGAGTCAGTCAACAGCACCACCCTTCCTGGGCAAAGGGAAATACAACAGAGCCCTGGGGTATCTGGTAGGTACAGCAAGTGACCTGTATGCCTGGAGAGCCAGAAGATGGAGACTAGAGACAGTGTCAAAAGAGAGGTCAAAATTTAGTAAAGGCCTTGCTGAGAACTTTGGGTTTATTCTTAATTTATTCAATTCTATTACTTTACTTAATAATTATAAAGCATTTTTGCAGAACCTCCTAGGTTCAGACATTGTATACTTACCTTCACATCCTCAAATTTTCACAATTTTCAGTCTCTGAAAGTATACCAATATGAGACAAGTACTAACTGGCCAAAAAGTTCCCTTGGGGTTTCTTTTTTCTATAAGACATTACGGAAAAACCCAAATGAACTTTCTGGCCAACTCTTCTATAGAAGAAAACATGCAACTGTCCTTGACACTGTTCCAGAGAGCTTCACAGTTAGGTGGTCACAGATAAATTATTCCTGTACCTTCAGATAGCATCCATAATACAACTCAGTATCACATAGATTTAGACAGAAATAGTCAAATCATGGCCTTCAGGATTCATTTCCATGGAGAAGTGGGCAAGAAGGTGGAGTACGAAGACCCCAAGCTCACCTCTTCCCATGGGAACACCAAAATTACAACCATTTATAGAGCAACTACCAATGAGAACTTGAAGACTAGCAGAAAAGATTTTCCACAACTAAAGATAAAAAGGGCTTCCCTGGTGGCTCAGATGGTAAAGAATTTGCCTGCAATGTGGGAGACCTAGGTTTAATCCCTGGGTCACAACAATATAAGTAGGAGAGGCAGAGACTCATTATAGTCAAGTGCCAATCCCCCTGTATGAGACCCACAAATGATAGGATAATCACAATTGCAGAGGTTTTCCCCCAAGCTGTGAGGGGTCCAAGCCCCACATCAGTCTCTCCCAGGAGACTGTTTCTCTACACATAAATGAATAGTTTGAGTGAATGAAATCTGAGTACTTGCAAGTTAACAATTTTATAATTTTAGTGACCAATCTAGATTTGGGAGGGTCAATGTCGGGGTCTGTGGAGAGTTTAGGCTGTTCCTATATGTCCATGTATCCCCACATATCTTTGAGGAGGAGGATAAGGAAAGGGCTGAGTTTTGTGGTCTTAGAAGATGCAGCACAGTCTGAAAACGTGAGTTTAAACAATTTGAGATCTCATGGCTACCCTTGCTCCTATAGCTTTTCAAACTCATAGAAAATGCAACAGCAGATTATGCTATAAAAATACACTTTGAAAATTAATTTTAATCCACTTTTGATTTCCTCCTTACATAGTGACTCCAGGAGATGTTGGATCAAGGGCCCCAGACAATCCTCTGTGCCTTTCTAAGACCTTTCGAACCTGTGCAGAAGATACTGAGGGCACCTCTCAAAGGTCTAGCACTGATAACCTTACTCTGTTCCCAGACCCCCAGAAATGATGCAGAGTCAGAACTCATCTTGAAGCTAGTGAACACCACTGCCTACCTGATGTTTTGTAAAATAATAAATGACCCCCAACAGATCAGCATTTAGCAGGATGTTTGGTCTTAAAACTTGTTGAGGCACACAATTTTTAAGTGAGAATTTATAAATTCACTGCCTTTTGTTGAATACTGATTCCGCATTCAACACTGAAGGAAACTTAGTTACAGAAGAGAACAAGCAGAAAATACCTCTGCACATATCAATTCAATAAGCAGTCATCAAGCTCCTCCTCATTATCATGCACTAAAAGATAAACCATTCATTTCCACAGGAGGTTAGAGAAAGGCTATCTGCATTCTCTTGCTTTTTTGTTTTGTTTTGTTTTCTTATGTTTTGCCTACATTGCCCACTAGAATAAAATCACCATGAAATCAAGGACCATGTTTAGCTTCATAACAGGCATGAGTGGGCCAACTACAGCCCACAAACCAAATCCAGCCAACCACCTGCTTTTTTTTTTTTTTGAAATAAAGTGGTATCAGAACACAAGCACACCTATTTGTTTTCTTTTGGCTATTTTTACTCTACAACAACTGAGTTCAGTAGTTGCAACCAACACTGCATGGCCTACAAAGCCTAAAATACTTACTCTCTGGCCTGTTTATAGAAAGTTTTTCAACTTTAGTTCTAGAATAGTGCCTGGCATATGATAGAACTTTGTTGGATGGATGAATGAATGACTTTATTTAATATTCATGACAACTCAATTCCATATAAAATTTAAGTTGTAGAGCTGAGATGCGAATTGAATTTAGCTCAGTTAGACTCCAAATCCAAGCCCATCCACTCTGCCATATTTCCTTCCTAAAATAACTCCTGTAAGTTTAATGCTTTACCACTTCTAAGATGTTATTCCATTCTTATTTGGACTTACTGAAATCTTTCTGAGAGAAGGTTTTGTTTAGTTAATTATATTTAGATGATACAAGTTTTGCCTTTGTCATCCCTAATTTGTAACTGAGGAAAAAAGGCTCTGAAAGGCAGAGTACTTTGTCCAGCTTTACTCAGTTGGTAGTCCCATCACTTCATGGGAAATAGATGGGTAAACAGTGGAAACAGTGTCAGACTTTATTTTGGGGGGCTCCAAAATCACCAGAGATGGTGATTGCAGCCATGAAATTAAAAGATGCTTACTCCTTGGAAGGAAAGTTATGACCAACCTAGATAGCATATTCAAAAGCAGAGACATTACTTTGCCAACAAAGGTTTGTCTAGTCAAGGCTATGGTTTTTCCTGTGGTCATGTATGGATGTGAGAGTTGGACTGTGAAGAAGGCTGAGCGCCGAAGAATTGATGCTTTTGAACTGTGGTGTTGGAGAAGACTCTTGAGAGTCCCTTGGACTGCAAGGAGATCCAACCAGTCCATTCTGAAGATCAGCCCTGGGATTTCTTTGGAAGGAATGATGCTAAAGCTGAAACTCCAGTACTTTGGCCACCTCATGCGAAGAGTTGACTCATTGGAAAAGACTCTGATGCTGGGAGGGATTGGGGGCAGGAGGAGAAGGGGATGACAGAGGATGAGATGGCTGGATGGCATAACTGACTCAATGGGCGTGAGTCTCAGTGAACTCCAGGAGTTGGTGATGGACAGGGAGGCCTGGCATGCTGCAATTCATGGGGTTGCAAAGAGGCAGACATGACTGAGCAACTGATCTGATCGGAGAAGGAGTCTGGACTGGCTTCCAGGGCTGCCCTTTGCCTTTACAATGTTTAGAACCCTGTCGACCTTCATTTGTCATCTGTGCTCCTGAAGGGTATGAATTTATCTTATTTATATTTATGTCCTCAATGCCTCACCTAGTTTGTGACTCACGATGGCCATCCCATAGTGGCTGGTGAATAAATGTAATTCATTTTCCTACTTCACAAAAGATAGCTAAATCATGCAATATTAAGCTGTACAAGATTGACGTAAGGGTAATCAAACTGAAAGTCACTTCATCATATCCAACTCTTTGTGACCCGCATGGACTATACAGTCCATGCAATTCTCCAGGCCAGAATACTGGAGTGAGTAGCCTTTCCCTTCTCCAGGGGGTCTCCCAACCCAGGGATTAAACCCAGGTCTTCTGCATTGCAGGCAGATTCTTTACCAGCTGAGCCACAAGAGAAGCCCAAGGATAACAGAAGCCCAAGGGTAATAAGGCTAAAAACCTGGCTCTATTCTAGCTCATAGATTCTAGCCTACATAGACTCTTCTCTCCTGCCTTAGATTATTTATATAATACAAGGCACATATCTAAGTAGATTATCTTCTGATCCAAAAATACTCAAATCTTATATAGATCTCCCTACTAATGTCAAAATGATTTCCTTTTGAGTTGCACACGCTACATCTACTTCCTTTTTAAAAGCTAGACATTAATAGATCTAAATTGTTCTTAAATTATAGTATGTCATCCTTGAAGAATCATGAGACATTCTTCAAAAACTAAGATGATATTAATGGATACAATGTTTATATAATTTTCCTTTTTGACAACTACTATAGAGTTTGTGGGAAAAATGATTAATAGCATAAAAATGACTTCTATCTTTGGCTAACTAGTATCCAGTAATTAATCAACTCATCACAACTGAAGATAATGTGTACTTGTAGCATGCTCAAATTTCTTAAAGATGACATGATTGCAAGTGGCGATATTCCAAATCATGAAATATTTACATGGCAATGAAAACAGTTAAGACACAACAGGCAAGTAAGGACAGCATTGTTCTGGACAGAAAAACAGAAATGTGAAATGTGCGCTCAAAGATGAACAGATATATGGGTCCTTCATAAGAGCCTAAGACATCTCTCAGGATAGGCCAGTCTTCTACAAGAGTAAATGATTAGAACCCTTTGCTATGTCTGAGATGCAGCTGTAAAGGCTATTGCCTCTCAAAACTGGAAATAGAACTGCCTTATGATCCAGCAATCCCACTGCTGGGCATACACACTGAGGAAACCAGAAGGGAAAGAGACACGTGTACCCCAATGTTCATCGCAGCACTGTTTATAATAGCCAGGACATGGAAGCAACGTAGATGTCCATCAGCAGATGAATGGATAAGAAAGCTATGGTACATATACACAATGGAGTATTACTCAGCCATTAAAAAGAATACATTTGAATCAGTTCTAATGAGGTGGATGAAACTGGAGCCTATTATACAGAGTGAAGTAAGCCAGAAGGAAAAACACCAATACAGTATACTAACGCATATATATGGAATTTAGAAAGATGGTAACAATAACCTGTGTACGAGCCAGCAAAAGAGACACTGATGTATAGAACAGTCTTATGGACTCTGTGGGAGAGGGAGAGGGTGGGAAGATTTGGGAGAATGGCACTGAAACATGTAAAATATCATGTATGAAACGAGATGCCAGTCCAGGTTCGATGCACGATACTGGATGCTTGGGGCTAGTGCACTGGGACGACCCAGAGGGATGGTATGGGGAGGGTGGAGGGAGGAGGGTTCAGGATGGGGAACACATGTATACCTGTGGTAGATTCATTTTGATATTTGGCAAAACTAATACAACTATGTAAAGTTTAAAAATAAAATAAAATTTAAAAAAAAAGTTAAAGTGAGTAATAGCTGCTCTGGCCATTGGCCAAGTGTCATTTAATTCATCTCTCTCTCTCTCTCTCCCTTCTTCCCTGCCTCCTTCCTTTCCTCCCTCCATCCTTTCTTGAATCCTCATTTTCCCCTTCTCCTCTTCCTTCTCTTCCTCCTTCTTCCTCTTTCATCGTCTCTACCTCTATTCTACCTCTATCACAATCTCAACCTCTCTACTCTGTCTGTCCATCCGTCTCTTTAGATTTTTCCTGAACTTGTAGCTTTAATGATTCAAGAATGAAAAGGAGATTACTAGTATATGTTGAGATATTCCTTTAAAATACCGTCAAGCATAGCAATAATAAACAGTCAAATCTAAGCCAATTTCTACATATCCATTATATTTGAACAATGTATTGTCAGAATGTCTAATCAATTTAGACTCTAGGAACTGGTTCCAAGGTTTCACATTGAATTAATTTACAAAATTTGCACTGACTCAATTTCCCCTTCTTTCTACATTCCATTATCACTGGACTAAAGTAATCAAACTACTATTTTGTAATAGTAATCCTAATTTTTTACAAACACAGCTAATATAAGTAAACAGAGAACATTTGCAAACAGATATCAGGACACTGTTATTTGTATAAAATCTAGCCCAGAAAATATTGGATTTTCTTTGGTATAAGATGAACGACAGAATTTATTATTTTAAGAACCCTTCCAATTTGAAATAGCACAGCCTACATTTCTAGGATGCCAGATATCAATTGCCTTGAATTCCATAAAAATGGATTATTATCCATTTCTCTCATAGTTCTATGATTCAAGAAGTTATTAATAAGACACAAAAATGTACTGTTGCACTTTACTGTTCAAGCACAAGTTAGAAAACATTTTTAAAAAAGCATTTCACTTAATGGTGCTTATCATTCTACAAAACCAGCTCATTTAGCCACAGTCCTTCCTAAAAACAACGGACACTCTTGCATATATATGCATTTTCCTATCTCCGTCGGAGTGTCACAGTAGACCTCTTTAAACAGCAAACAGGATTTGTATCTAGCGTTAGCTTTATTTAAACATTGGGAGTATTGGTATTACTGACATCAGTCTCTTCCTTGAAGTCCCCATTCTCCATAACTAACTGTACAATGTATTTTCTCAGATTTACTTACCCAAAGGCAAGGGAAATATAATTGGCTTTCTGGTGACAGTAAGCAACTCTTCTCAGTAAAAGCCCATGTATTAAAATTGTATGGACTGGTTCACTACTAGGCATCATGTGGATGTTTCAGGAGAGTTTCCTAAATCAGTCAGTGGTGCGAGCAGGCTATAGTCAAAGGACATTTTGGCTAAATATTTGTTCCTGGCATTTCTTGACTTTCACTAGAAATCAGGCATGTTTTATTACACTGGAAATTCACCCATGGATGGTATAGCTGTAGTGGTAACTGAAGCGATTCCCATCGTATTAATACTGCTAGCACTAGGTGTTACTGTTTATAAAATGATGACTTTCACTAAGCACTTCACATGTGATATCTCATTTAATCCTCCGAACCACTAGAAAATTATAATCATTACCCCCATTTTACTGATAAGGAAACAGAGTTTTAAACTTCAGGGCCAAATACCTAATAAGTAATAGATCTGCCTCTTAAATCCAGGTCTGGTGAATTCTACAGTCTGATTTCCCCCCTAGTTCTTTACTATAAATAATGTTTAGAGCATAAACAATTACTGGCATAGAAATAGAAATAAACTTGACATCAAAAGCTCTTTTTATAATGTAATTGAAATAGCTTATCTTCTAACCACATCCTTCATCCTGAGTTTGTTAGTATTCTGCAGGAAAACATGGGCCTAGAATCAGTTAAAAGAAGTACTGGCTTTGAAATTACCACCAAGTTAGTGTGTGATTTGGGGAAATCCAGTTAATCTCTTTGGGTTTTGGTATTGAGATATACAAAATAAAAGATATGGATTAGATCATCTTTGGGGTCACTTACTATTTTGAGATTCTATAGATGTCCATTAGTTGATAAAGCCTTGCCTTTGTGAAAACACACACTTTATCTAAACCACAATGACCATGCTTTTTCTAATTAACAGGATCTTAAGAAATGAGATTCATCTTAAAACATTAATTATGGCTGAGAAAATTGTCTGAATAATCTAGTTATAAAGATGGGAAACACTGGACATTGTGCTCAGTGTTTCACTAATGCCTTATCAGTTCTGAGATATGTCTCTTTATACTTATTTTACAGAAAAGGAAATTGAAGCCCTGAGAGGTAATGTTTCTTATCTCAGGTTATGTAGCTAGAAAAGGGTGCAGCAGTGGCTCAGACCCAGATCCCTCTCCAAAATCACAGACTGTCAGGAATTAAAGGGGTTTTGGAGTTCACATAGCTTAATGTTCTGTCTAAAATTAATATTGCATTACTAATTCCAGTGAAGTAATTTAGGATCTTTTGTACTGGATAGAACTGTGAAATGTACAGTCTCCTAAGGTTTGGATGAAGAGATAAGGACATAAAACACACTAGAAGATTTTTTTTTAAAAAAAGGTAAGATCCAATAAAATGAAGGAAAACCCAAATTTAACACAATGATTAGGAGCTCAAGCCTTAAAAACTGACTTGCCTGGGTTCAATCTTGACTCTGATACTTAATAGGTATGTGAGAAAACAAGGTACTTCAAACTCAGTAAGCCTCAGTCTCTACATCCATGAATTAGGAGTACAGTATCTATTTCAACACTGTGCTATTAAGATTAAATGGTATAATTCATGTTAAACTGCTTAGCAGAAGTATCTAACACACTCATAAGTAGGCTATTGTTCTTATTTTTCAATGAACAAAAGGGAAGAACATGAATCTACAGTCATTACTTCACTCTGATCTCCAAAACTCCCAACCTTTCTTCCCAATCCCCTACTGCCACTGTAAAGAAGTTACATTTCACTAAGGACAAATCATGCCCATGGTTCAGTAACTGACTTAAGTGTGTCAACCAGCCATTATTTGTCTGACTATTAGCTGTCTCACCAGAGATAGCTTTAAGAAAAGAGCAGCAAATATACTAGTCCCAAGCCCTCACTGTAGAGCTTCGGCATTCAATATAAACCTCAGCCTGACTAAAGACATCATCACAGACCAGGTAGTAACCCATGCAACCTCTAATCAAAAAAACATATTTGGCAAGAATTGGAAATGTCAGAAAATGAGGAGGGAAGGAAGAGTATGAGGTAAGAAAAGTGCTTCAGCTTCAAATATGATTAAGATGGATGGTTAGCGATAGGGTTGTGCCAGAAGCTAGTAGCATGGATGATTTGTCTTGGAAGAGCTCATCTAAAACAATAATTCTTGTTTACGTGCAATTTTTATAGCACTTTCCTTGGAAAACATGAAGGTTCTCAGCACAGTACCTCAAGTTCTTCCAAGGAACAATTATAATGAATAGTTTTAGGGCTACAACAAGTTTGGCAAGAAGGGGCGTAATTAGGGAACAATGAGGACAATGAGCAGCCAAAGGAGAACGGCATGGAACAATAAACTCGGATGTGTGATGATGCAGAACCAGGAAGAGAAATCAGTCTAGTGGTGCTGACTCTCAAACCCTCATCTCTTAGAATAAAAAAAGCTGTTTATTATAAATTCAACTTTGATTGAGCATACTATATTTTAGGGGCTTCCCAGGTGGTGCTAGTGGTAAAGAATCCACCTGCCAGAGCAAGAGACACAGGAGATGTGGGTTCGGTCCCTGGGTCAGGAAGATTCCTTGGAGGAGAGCATGGCAATCCGATCCAGTGTTCTTGCCTGAAGAAACCCTGGCAGGTTACAGTCCATTGGGTCGCAAAAGTCAGACACAACTGAAGCAACTTAGCACGCACACAAGGGTTAGTATAGGGTAACCTCTAAAGGTTCTTCATGGTCTTAGAAGTGAAAAAAGCCTGGCAATAATTTAATATGGGACCAAATTTAAACAATACACATACTACATTCCTGAATATAAAAGCAAAGAATGTGTGCTATTTAAATGAACCACTATGAGAAAAGATTTAAATTTTATAAGCTGGGCAAAGAGATGCCTAATGAAATAACTTTACCAAGGAGGAAAATGAAAATGAATTTAGATTTGATTAAATAAATGAAGAAGCAAAAGATTTTGGTGACTCTCCAAAACTAAATTTAAGCCAAGTCGTTCAATAAAAATTTAGCAATATTTATTCAAGATAAAAGCTACAAGATTTGAACAAGTTGTTCTAAATTTAATATCAAATGGAGGCTTAAAATGGAAATTAATGCACTTACTCCCACAAGATGAAGAAATCAAAAAAGTTATTATAATTTCAAGCAAAACAGTGGTAAGTTACAGAAGTATTTTAGTTATTTCTGACTAAGAAACAGCTAAGCATAACACATGTATTAGAACTATTCCTTAATCAGGCAATCTGAAAAGATATCATATGTTTGATTTCCAAAAAAAAACAAACCATTTAAACATTTCTATAACATTCTTAGAAAAATACACATAAAAGTGTGCTATTTGATTGTCTTGGAAATCTAATCAATCTTCATGTAACACTGAATTAATGGGAAAACACTTTAGTTTCTAAAAAGTAGAACTTAAAGCAAATTACCTGCTTATGGCCCATTTTTAAGTTCAGTGCTATACCTACCAGAGAACAGAGGTATCATAAATCCACAGAAATGATTTACTCAGGGCCTTTAAAACTCCCCTATCCTGTGTAATTCTTTAGGTCACCAATCCCACACTTCCCTGCCCACCCACAGGCACACCAGGCCCAAGACAATTACAAGAGCCTGAACTTGTGTTGTGTTCACTGTTTTGGTTCTATATCATTCTCTCAATCCCTTTTTTGCAGCTGATTTCATACTGCCTTCCACTCTGTCTACTAAACTTGCTGCCCATTATCATCATCCTTACCTTACCTGTTACATCTGTCACTTACCACCACTTTCCTAGCTTCAACCTTGGTTTTTCTCAACAACACAGTTTTCTTTATACCATTCCTCTGGCCACCTTGAATGAGCTTCCTTGAGAAGTCCACTTGACCCCAAGACCTTCTGCTCCAGTGTACTCCACAGACAGGGCCACCATTAACTCTGCCCAATCCATCAGAGGAAAACAAGACCAATATTTTTATCCCCCCAAGTAAGTTATCCCAAGGAGTGAAAGTTGCTCAGTCGTGTCTGACTCTTTGTGACCCCATGGACCAGACAGTCCATGGAATTCTCCAGGCCAGGATACTGGAGTGAGTAACATTTCCCTTCTCCAGGGGATATTCTTAACCCAGGGATTGAACCCAGGTCTCCCACATTGCAGGCAGATTCTTTACCAGCTGAGCCACAAGGGAAGCCCAAGAATACTGGAGCAGTAGCCTATCCCTTCTCCAGCAGACCTTCCCGACCCAGGAATCAAACCAGGATCTCCTGTATTGTAGGCAGATTCTTTACCAACTGAGCTATGAGGGAAACCCTGATAAAAATTCTATAAAATTCTTAATAGGTGACTGAGCATATAGAAATAAGAGTGTCATCATTTGGCTGAATGAGAAATAACTACTCACTTGATCAATAAATAAAATTAAGTACCTGTGATGTATGAAACATCATACCAGGTGCTAAAGTCCAGCATATTCCATGACCACAGGTACTTTAAAATTTAATGGGTATAAACTTTTGACAGGTAATTATAAGAGAAATGAAAGTAATAAAGTAGAGATGCAAATACACAGAAGTGTATTAGAAAGAAATAGGAAGACTAGCTTATTGAGATGTCAAAGAAATCTGTGCAAAAGTCAGAGAAAGGTCTTTATAACATATTCCATCCAAAAACTCAATTTACAAATATAAGCATTTTGAGCTGGAAAGACAAAGTGACCAGTTTGCCCCATGAATGAAAGAGTAAAAGGGTAGTGGCTAACTTTATACACTTAGCTCTCTATCTTCTCACCTACTCTCTAAACAGCTTCCAAAACAAGAAACAGGTTAAAAATACTGCACTACACAGAGAGATGAACAGTAGGCAAGCAATTAAAGTTGTTATCGTAAATGAATTTTGTGTGTGTATATGTATGCGTGCGCTTGGGCTTCCCTGGTGGCTCAGATGGTAAAGAATCTGCCTTTAATGTGTGAGACCTTGGTTCATTGCATGAGTTGGGAAGATCCCCTGGAGGATGGCATGGCAAGTTGCTCAGTCATGTCTGATTCTGCAAACCCATGGACTTCAGCCCTTCAAGCTCCTCTGTCCATGGGATTCTCCAGGCAAGAATACTGGGGTGGGTTGCCACGCCCTCCTCCAAGGGATCTTCCCAATGCAGGGATCAAACCTGCATCTCTTATGTCTCCTGCATTAGCAGGCAGGTTCTTTACCACTAGTACCACCTGGAAAGCCCTTATAAATGGTAACCATCTTTCTCTCTGTCTTCATGTGGTCTGAGGCTGAAGAGAGAAAGAGACTGGATCAGCTCTGGTGTTTCTTCCTCTTTTTACAAGGAAACTAGTCCTATCAGATTCAGTTCAGTTCAGTTCAGTCACTCAGTCGTGTCTCTTTGCAACCCCATGAATCGCAGCACACCAGGTCTTCCTGTCCATCACCAATTCCCAGATCCCACCCAAACCCACGTCTATCTAGTCGGTGATGCTATCCAACCATCTCACCTTCTGTCGTCCCCTTCTCCTCTGGACCTCAATCTTTCCCAGCATCAGGATCTTCTCAAATGAGTCAGCTCTTCCCATCAGGCGGCCAAAGGACTAAAGTTTCAGCTTCAACATCAGTCCTTCCAATGAGCACCCAGGACTGATCCTCTTTAGGATGGACTGGTTGGATCTCCTTGCAGTCCAAGGGACTCCCAAGAGTCTTCTCCAACACCACAGTTCAAAAGCATCAATTCTTCGGCACTCAGCTTTCTTCATAGTCCAACTCTCACATCCATACATGACCACTGGAAAAACCATAGCCTTGACTAGATGGACCTTTGTTGACAAAGTAATGTCTCTACTTTTTAATATGCTGTCCGGATTGGTCATAACTTTCCTTCTAAGGAATAAGCGTCTTTTAATTTCATGGCTGCAATCACCATCTGCAGTGATTTTGGAGCCCAGAAAAATAAAGTCAGCCACTGTTTCCACTGTTTCCCCATCTATTTCCCATGAAGTGATGGGACTGGATGCCATGATCTTAGTTTCCAGAATGTTGAGCTTTAAGCCAACTTTTTCACTCTCCTCTTTCACTTTCATCAAGAGGCTTTTTAGTTCTTCACTTTTTGCCATAAGGGTGGTGTCATCTGCATATCTGAGGTTATTGAGATTTCTCCTGGCAATCTTGATTCCAGCTTATGCTTCCTCCAGCCCAGCATTTCTCATGATGTACTCTGTATAGAAGTTAAATAAGCAGGGTGACAATATACAGCCTTGATGTACTCATTTTCCTCTTTGGAACCAGTCTGTTGTTCCATGTCCAGTTCTAACTGTTGCTTCCTGACCTGCATACACGTTTCTCAAGAGGCAGGTCAGGTGGTCTGGTATTCCCATCTCTTTCAGAATTTTCCACAGTTTATTGTGATGCACACAGTCAAAGGCTTTGGCATAGTCAATAAAGCAGAAGTAAATGTTTTTCTGGAACTCTCTTGCTTTTTCCATGATCCAGCGGATGTTGGCAATTTGATCTCTGATTCCTCTGCCTTTTCTAAAACCAGCTTGAATATCTAGAAGTTCATGGTTCATGTATTGCTGAAGCCTGGCTTGGAGAATTTTAAGCATTACTTTACTAGCGTGTGAGATGAGTGCAGGGTCCCAAATTTATGACTTCATCCAACTTTAATTACCCCTTTAGAAGCTTCATCTCCAAATATAGTCATGTGGGGGGTGGTTAGGGCTTCAATATATTAATTTTGGGACAATACAATTCAATCCATAATAAATAGGTAATTACAGCAGATAGCAGAGGTATGAATGGGTGACAGTGGAAAAAGAGGAAAAGGGACAAAACCCAGAAAAATCTATGAAGGAATAATCACTATGGCCTGTAGCTTACTTGTATACTGAGAAGGACAGAATAATCCAAACTGAAGACAAGTTTTAAGGAATGTAATTGACAAAAAAAAAAAAAAAAACCTGATGGTTGAATGGCATCATCAACTCAGTGAACTTGAGTTTGAGCAAGGTCTGGGATATGGTGAGGGACATGGATGCCTGGTGTGCTGCAGTCCATGGGGTCGCAAAGACTGGGATATGACTGAGTGACTGAACAACAACGAACTGACAAAAAAGAAATCATCCTTCTTTAGAAGACGACTGTCTTTTTGTTTTGGAGAGAAGTATCAGAAAAAGAGGGATGGAAACAATGCAAGGAATTTGGTTGAAATTAAGGAGTTAGCAAGTCATACAAATGGTTGTGTCTACTAGA